>NC_060269.1:76803307-76814410 GCF_021613505.1 Equus quagga
CCCATAATTCCTGTCCTCTGTACATGTACATTGTACTCTGTGCATGTACCCGGTACATTCCTGTCCTCTGTACATATGCATTGTGCTCTGTGCATTCTCCCTGTGCATTCCTGTCCTCTGTACATGTGCGTTGTACTCTGTGCATACGCCCGTAATTCCTGTCCTCTGTACATGTGCGTTGTACTCTGTCCATACCCCCATAATTCCTGTCCTCTGTACATTGTGCTCTGTGCATTCCTCCATCATTGCACCTCTATTTACTATAGTAGTAAATTAACCTATCTGTCAACAACACTAGACTGTCAGCTTTTTGAAGGCAGGGATCCCCGGGGACTGATGGAGTAATATCTGCCATATTGTAAACACTCAGTATGTCTTTGTGGAATGCAGAGAGTGACCAGCAATGTAATGAATAGCATATGGTCCCAATCAGTCATCGGATTGGACAGAGCTGCTATAGTGTCATCTCGAATGAACATCTCTAGAGAAATCCAGGTTCAGTAAACTCCCTGTGTTTTAGAGGTGGGGACCCCACTCTGAGTCCCTGAAACTGAAATCTTAGTCATCTTTGCATCTCTTTTACCCCCTCAACTTTCTCTTGTAGTTTTCTCTTTTTTTCTCCATTTCTGTTCCTCTACTCTAGTTTATACCTTTGGTCACCTGACATCTGTGGCTTGCAAGCTGGCTTTGCTGACACGAGTCCCCCTTGCTCCCCCGGCCGCCCTGCTGCAGCCTGACCCGGCTTCCTCCATCCTCCCTCTGGTAGATCACCCCGTAGATGCTCAAAGTGTGTTTTCCCAGCAAGTTTTGCAGAGCAGTGTATTCTAGTGGACGTCCTTGATCCCTTGGTGGCCCTCAGCTCTATAGGCTCGGAAATGGATTGATGAGCATTATGAGAGTTCACCTCTCCATCGTGTTAACTGGGTTCTGGAAGTGGATATATAAAAGCAGATTGACATCTTTCCGATTTAAAATGAGAATAGAATTGTTTCTATTTCCATTTCATGGCCTGGGATTCGAGTGTGGAAACAGCCAGTACACAGTGTCTCCCTGTAGCCAGGCCTGTGTGGGAAACCACATCACAATCAGATGCTTAGTTGGCCAGTATGGAATAAAAACAAAGAGGAGTTAAGTGTCCAATGGCATCAGGTTAAGTCCGAGGTGTCCATTTCACAGTCAGGAGACTTGCCAGTGGGAACGCCGGAAGGGAGCTGGCTCCAGCTGCCTGCATCCTGCTCCACAGGGGCCTGCGCATGCCAGCAGCTCCTGAACCCTTGAAGGACTAAGGATGTTGCCTGCGGCTTGCTCTCCCTGATGCTTGGGTGGCCAGGCCACTGTGGTTCTCTTTATGTCTCTACTTTTCTCCACTCTCAGGTGTGACCAGGCCCCATCTGATTGACATTCTTGCCCCGAGATTGAATACTTAGACTTTTGCAGGCCTTGGAGCTGTTTCTCTAGGAGGCCTTTGCATGTCTTGACTTTTAAAGTTTAGCTGCAAGAGCAGCTTTATTTTCCTAATTTGGGAGCCTTATATTACCTGACACCCCCCCCCCCCCACACACACACACTCCGTAGCTCTTTTCCTTGAAAACCTTTGAAACTCCCTGGGTTTTGCTGGTGCAAGTCTCCATTTCTCCGCTCAGCCCTCGAGACCTTCGGTCAGCTCGCGGAGCTGTCAGCCTTATTACCTGCTCTTCTCCCTGTTGCATAGCGGCCCGGAGCACAGGCTGCAGTGCACGTCATTCTGTGTCTCTGCTGGAGTCTCCTGAGCTCGAAAACTTTGTCTTGTCTCCTAGATTGTTGTCAGGGCCGAGTAAAGTGGTGTGTGTGCATTGCTCTCTGGAGCAGGATTGGCATGGGTGGGGTGACGTCTTCTTAAGCTGTCGTATGGTGAGCACGAGTGCTTTACACACCTTGTTTCACTTAGTCTTCTTTGAAGTAGGAACAGTTATTATCTCCATTTGACAGACGAGGAAAGTAAAGCTCAAAGAGGTTAGTGTTTGTGCCCAAAGTCTCAGGACTGATGGGGGCTGCGTGGTCTGCCCACTCCTTTAATTCAGTGCCGCTGCTATGTCAGGCTGGACTCTTGACTCACCCCAAACTAGCTCAGCTCATTTCTGCATCTCTGCCCCTCCGTCCCAGCCAAGACCTACCCACCTTTCCTGCCCCTTTTGGGTTGTACCGTCTCTCTCCTTGCCTTCCTCTCCAGCCCTCTCTGCTCATCCTCATCCTCAACTCCTGTGGTACTTGAGCATGTACTGGAGTCAGATCCATCTGGGATTACACCCAGGCTCTGCTGTGCTGCTTTGAACAAGTTGGGTAACCTCTCTGAGTTGCTGAAAAAATGGGTGTAATAATGACAGTTGCCTCGTGGGGTTTCTCGATGGTTCCATAAAATAGTGTGTGTGAAAGTCCTTAGTAAATGGCTAGATGTTTCTGTCTTCCTCAATAGATCAGCTACTTTCAAACTTATTTTTACTTTGACCCACAGTAAGGAGTATATTTTAACATTATGACTTGGTGGTAGTGAGCACACACATTTGAATCAAAAGTTCCACGAGAACTCTCTCTTCTGTTCTTTTGGGTGTGTGTGTGTTAAAAACAATGCTGGTTTTGATCCATTTAATTGATTTTGAATATCTACTATGGAAGGCCACCCACAGTTTGGGAAAAAAACATCTGGCCTCGATGACAATAAGTCCTTTGAGGGCAAAGCGATTTTTCATCCTTCTGCATCCTCACAGGCCTCACAGGTCACGAGAAGCCCATCAGTTCTGGTTGATGGATTTTGGTCTGTGGGGCGGGAGGACACTTAAGCCAGTTGCACGATTGCTTATTGAATGCCCCTGTGCGAGAGCTGGCCAGCAAGACCCTGGGCGCAGCTCTGTTTCTGCTCTGCTCAGGAGCCTGCGCCCTCTTGAAGACGTCGGCAGACGTTCCTGCACTTGGCCGAGCGGCTGCAGCACAGCTGTTTCTGCCACAATGGACCACAGTGTTGGACTCCTCCTCTCCAGGCTCAGGCGTGGCTGCTGGTCCCGGGGGATGTGCTGCATTCGACTTTGCATCTCCTGCCCTCTGTGCTCTGCCTCTGCCCATGGCCACACACCCCCCTGTCCCCTCTCCTGGAGGCCGCATCTCTGTTTCCCCTGCTGTGCTGGTGATGATGCCTCCTGGCTGCCCCAGAGCAAAGCTCAGCTGTACATATGCCGCCTGTCTGCCTCCCCAGCCTCCAGGCTCCGGAGTAAAAGCCACTGAGAGCTTACATCCTCAGGCGGGAGAGAACAAGCCTGCCGCTTGTGGTGCCTTCGCACCAATTCGTCACCCACTTCACCCGGCGCTGGCCCTGGGTTTCTCCTCTGTATGGCATCTTTCTTTCCCATGGCGGCTCCAGCTGGGCTCTGGCCTGACGTTGGAATCACATGTTTTGGCTGTGGCCTTTGGCATTATTCTCAAGGTTGTCAGCATACATCCCTACTGCCCTCTTTTTCTGATGTAAGGGTCTTTTCATTAATACGTGTTTGTTTCCTATGACATTTGTTTAGACTGATTTTTTTCCCCCCAAGGTTTTCTGTGCTGGGTCAAAGGCTGATTTCCAGCCACTTTCAGAAAAATGCTGGGGCTTCATTTTGTTATTGGCACAACCAGCACTCACAGCTCTTCCTCTGCTCAGTTATGTTGAGTGCTGCTCGCTTCTCCAGACCCTAAAAAGAGTTTTGAGTTATTAGCACGGTTTATAAGCCCTTGTCATCTCAGGAGCCGGAGTAAGGGAAACCATTCTTTACCATTCCCCTATAACAGACCGAGCGGACTGCTGTTGCCCTCATCTCTTGTTTCCCGCCCACGTGGGTCCAAGATGCTCTCTGCCTATTTCCTTCTCTTCTCGCTAAAGCCAAATAACTTTCTCTTGTGTTTCCTTTCAGCTTCTAAATTGCACTTGGCTTTTTATCCACGCTTGTATTAAATCACTTTGTGATCTCGTGCCTGGAGAGCCTTTGATGTAACCCGACTCACAGAGGGTGTTGTGTTTTGTGATGGGACTGCTGCACTGTAGGGCGTCTGTTCATGTCCAAGTTGGGCATGCAGGTGGGCGTGTGCCCCAGGCCAGTAGGAAAGGAGAGAACACAGGTCCCCAGCTGACGGTGGGCAGCTGCGAGTCACTCAGCAGAGATGTTGCTTGTGTGACTTTCAAACAGGCCCTGGGGCCTCGACTGCTTGTGTTAAGGGCTACAAAGCAGCAGACAACCTCAGTCCCTATAGGAAGTGACAAGTTTCCTACCTTAGAGCAGGCCGAGTTTGCTGCAGAGCAATGGAATTAGGTGTATAGGAATGATGTCACGTCAACAACAGTATCTTTACTCAATGTTCGTTTGAACAATTCTGTTTCAGGAGGACTAAGTGATTTTAGGAAATCCATATATGGGGAAAAATTTCTCAGCCAGGAAATGTGGGGTTCACTGTGTGTTTGTATCTCCCTTAATCCTTTAAGAACCCAAAAAGGGGATGAAAAGTTGCAGAAGTTCTCAATCAGAATCATAAGAGCAGGAGATCTGGTCCACATGGAGATATATTAGGAAATGATCAGATAAATATATTTCTAAAATCCTATTAAAATGCTCAGTGGTTACATAAACATGCAAGTATATAAGTATTTTAAAACTTAATTATCATGTGGGAATTGTGCCTGTGATTTTTATTAAAAAATTTCACTGTACAAAGGGAAAGACAACCTAAGTGTCAAAAAGGAAAAATATCTTCTGTCTACGCAAGCAGGCAGTCCCCTTGTTCCCAGCTGCCCTAAAGGGCCGCAAAGGACATGACGAGCCGTATTGTGCAGGGTCCAAGGTTCATAAGCAGTAGGTTAGCAAGTGGCAGGTAGTGGGCGAATGATTTATGTCCCATGGAAACCCCTCCAGCGGTGGTGGTGGTGGCTCTCCTGGGGCCTCTGACACTTAAGGGAGCCATTGTCTCCACACTGGGGACAAAAGGCTTCAGTTGCTGAAGGTGCCAGTTTGGGAAAGCGACAGCCTGACTCTCTTTCCAAGAAGGGCAGGGACACGATCATCTAGGGTTTTTGAAAGACAAAGCTTTTGTTCTTTCTCGTTTAGTTATAGTGGAAATGAAAGTGGAACCTTAAAAATTAGGAACACAGTCGGTTTTGGTGTCAGGACCCAAGCAAATGGCCTAAGTTAAACCAGATGCCTCATTACAAAATGTGTGAATGTTTTTACTCTCATTTAAATTTTGAGAAAACAGATGAATGGCTATCGAGGTGAGGCGTGGGACTTAGTGATGGGATGGAAGGACTCAATGAGATTAGCCTAGATCACCTGTGCTTAGCTTCCGCTTTTATTTCATTGTTTCCTTTTCTCATTAATCTAAATTAACTGCCAGAATTGCATTTCTCAATATGTAGGACAATGATCAAGAAGCGTTTTTGCTTGTATTTCATAGTAGACCATTATTGTTTTTATCTATGTGACTCTTGGAAAATAATAATGGAATTTTATGTAGGAAGAGATTTTTTCCAAAGATTTTATTTGTTTGGGGAAGAAATTTAGTATATTCTACAAGAATTTGATAGAAACTGTAGAATTTACTTTATCAGAAAGCACTTAAACTGGGGGCCAGCCCAGTGGTGCACTGGTTAAGTTCGCATGTTCTGCGAACCAGCCCAGGGTTCGCCGGTTCGGATCCTGGGTGTGGACATGGCACTGCTTGTCAAGCCATGCTGTGGTGGCATCCCACATATAAAGTAGAGGAAGATGGGCACGGATGTTAGCTCAGGGCCAGTCTTCCTTAGCAAAAAGAGGAGGATTGGCGGCAGATGTTAGCTCAGGGCTAATCTTCCTCAGGAAAAAAAAAAAAAAAAGAAAAGCACTTAAACTGTATATGTCATTTAGGTTTCTAACACTTCTTATTGACTTCTTTGTAATTTGAATTGGGAGCCTGAAGGAAAGCAGTGACAGCAAAAGGAGGAAAAATTACTGCAATTGTTGCCCATTTTTTCAGTGTGGTGTGGTAACTGTCTTCCATTTAATTTTGTCTGATCAAATATGGTTGAACATCTGCTGTGTGTCAAGAAGGACTTACTGATCCTAAGCCTCAACAGCCTATAGTTGAACACAGGTTTTTTCAACTTGGACACAACTGACATTTTGGGCCAGCTAATTCTTTGTGGTGGGGGCTGTCCTGTGCATTGTGGGATGTTTAGCAGCGTCCCTGGCCTCTACCCACTGTATGCCAGTGGAAACCCCCACCTTTGTCCCCCTATTGTGACCACCAAAAATGATTTCAGATGTTGTCAAATGTCCCTTGGTGGAGAAGCAAAATCACGCCCATTTCAGAACCGCTAGTTGGACACGGTGCTTCTTGATACAGAAACTCAGCGTTCTGTGCCGTTACAGGTATGCAGTTGCTTATGTTTATTTCTAGTTTGGAAAAGCCATTTGAAAATGACCTGAGTGGTTTTTATTCCAGTCGCTTGAAGGCCGGAGGATTGTAACTGCTATAGGCAGGTGTGGATGTGTGTGAGCGGGGACGATGCTTCATGATCATCGTTGTTGTCATACAAAGAAAATGGAGCCCTGGAGCCTGAGAGCCCGAAGGAAGACGGCCGAGATCTCCATGCGAGAGCAGGGGAGGGTCGTTTTCAGGAAACTCCTGACGTGCCCCATAGCGACAGACTCTGTTGAGACCATGAGAGCGTTAGGGTTAATAGAATGGTTGTGATCTTCAATGGAGAGGATATAGAAGATTTTTATAGACCAGCGTTGAAATGAAGCCTAGACAGAAATGGACTGACTTTGTCCCTTTTCTTCCCTACCTGCCTTCTCCCTTTTTCTCCTCTTTCCTTCCTCTCACCTCTGCTTGTTCTGGGGCAGCTCTTTTGGCAAACCTGTTGCTCATCTATACAATCTCTTCGATGAATTAGAAAAAGATGCCCTCCCCTGCAGGTACATTACAGTTATCTGCCAGAAATGCGCCGTAATAACTGTACAGAACTGCAGGGACCCAGGGCAGCTGGAGCCAGGGGTTGTACAGGGCACAATTTGTGCAACAGTATGTGGCGGTCACGTTTGAGCAGTTTCATTCATTCCCGTGATGTTAGTTATCCCTGAATGCGGCTGCTTCTTCTACTGTTGACCTCAGACCCGACCTTTCCTGCAGCAGCATGCCTGCCTGTCCAACTGCCTTTGGGACATTTCCTCCTTGAAACCCCTCAAGTGTTCCAGATGTAACCTGTGCAAAATTGGTTTCCTGTTGTTTTCTCCAAACTTGCTCTTCCTTAAATTTGGGAGTCACCTAGACGCTGCTTCCCTCCCTCTCTATAAAATCATCACAAGCCCTCTGAGTCCTCCCTGTACACCTCTGGAATCCTGTGGTTTTCATTCTGCCCCCTCTCCTCTCTTACCTTATTTCAGATGTTGTCTCCTTTCGCCTGGGGCCTGGCTTCACAGTCACCCCTGAGGATCTCCTCTGCTATTACAGCCCTTCAGGCACCTTTCAACCGGAGTGCTCTTGTGAAATGCAGATCTGCTCTTGTCCCCATCAGGGCTTTCTGATTCCTTCCCCTATCCAGCCCTGCCTCCTCTCCAGCCTTATTTCTGGCCTTACCCTTCCACCGATTCTTCAGGCATGCCCAGTCTGTCAAGTGCAGGCCCCGATCCAGGCGCCAGAGATCCAGCACCGAAGCACACACAGGCCGGCCCTCCTGCAGCTTGCTGTCTGGAGGCCTGAGCTACCTTCAGTCCTATGAGCTCGCCATGCCTGGCTCACCCTCTTCTCTGGAATGCGTGCAATGGCTACTCTGCCTGGACAGTGTCTGCTGGCATTTCAGGACTTGGCTCCGGTGTCGCGACCCCCAGTAGAGTTCACACTCTCCTTTTTATGTCCTCTTTGCATCCTGTACTCAAGATTCCCCTCCAGCAGGGCCTGCCTTCCCAGGCTTTGTGCCCTCAGCACCTCAACAGTGCCTGGCACATCATAGGTGCTTAATAAATGTTTACTGAATGAAAGGTTACAGACATTCTTCTGGAGCATGTCCCTCAAGTGTCTCACGTATTTTCTTCCTCTCTTTGTCATGTTCTTTCCTCTGCCAAGAATATCTACCCCCACCCCCAGCCATTGCTTAGAAGCCACTCACTCTGTTCTTAAAAATGGCCTCATTGTGAACCCTCGCAGATTCCTTTCCTCAATTACCTTTTAGCAGAGCTAACTGCTGTTTTCACTGTTTCAGTAGCATTTATTCAACTACCACTGAGCACCTGCCGGTCGCCAGGAGTTGTGCCGGGTTCTAGGGGTATGGGGACGAAAAGGACCTGATCCTTGTCCTCAGGGCACTCAGTCTAGCAGACAGTTTTGTTAATGCCTTGCTGCATGCTTGGTCAGTGCCTGGCTGTCCTCCGTGAGGGACGCAGGGCCCCAGGCCCTGTCCCTGTGGCTCTGCTGACCCCGTCGTGCTGTACTTCACGTGGACGGGAGAAAAGAGAGCATGGAGCAGCCGTGTCTGCCTCGGAAGTGGCGCATACCTCTTCTTTCACATGCCCCTGGCAAAGACAAGTCCCCAGGCTTCCCCTGACTGCAAGGGCAGCTGAGACATGTGGTCCCACTGGGTGCCAGGCAGAGGAGCTGGGGTTCTGGTAGACAGCCGGCAAACCCAGCCACAGGCCTCATTATACTGGTTGCAAATTGTGTTATCATTAGTTGCCTGCATATTAGTTGGTTCTCTTTGTTTGGAACGTTCATCCCAAATATTTGCAAGACTTGCTGTCTCGCTTCATTTAAATCTCAGTCTCATCTAGAAGATCTGCCAAGTGTAAGGCCACCCAGTCTAGAAAAGCTGCCCTACCCCTTATTACTCTGCTCTTTTTTTCTTTAGAGCTCCTGTCTCTCACATTATATTTTATATGTACACGGTTTTGGTTTGTTGTCTTTTCTCCCTCACCTCCCCATCCCAGCCCACTGGAACACAGGTGCCCTGAGGGCCAAGGGTTGCTTTGCCTGCCGCTGTGTCTGCCGAGCCTAGAGTAGTGCCTGGCATTTCAAGGGTTAGGAACTCCTTGAAGGCAAGGATTTGGTAGCAGTGCCTGGTGCTGGGCAGGCCTCGGCGACTCCTGCTGAACGGGTCTGTGGGCCCCTGCCCTCCTGGAGCATGTAGTCCACTGAATATCTCTTTGAACTTTCTCTTGTGCTTATTAACATTTAGAAGTATTCAAATATATGTTTGTGGATTGAAAAAAATTCATTAACAGCATACTTAGAAAATCTCCCTCTAGTAAATATGTTAGTCAGTTTTAGGAAATTATGATAATCTCAGTGAAATGCTTTGCAGATCATGGGAAAAGCTTGGATGGAAATCTTTAGTCTTTGAACAAGTCGGCCTCTAAGTCACTCTCTCCATTGCTAATAATACCACCAGTGGGGGACACTGGAATAAAGAGGCATTTGTCACCAAACGGCAAGTTAGCAGTGTGTCTTGCTATCTGGGCTGGAACATGGAGTCATTAAGTGGCATTTGGACTAAATCTGATTAGAATTTAGAATTTACTTGGGGACAAATGGAAATATGTTTCTGCTCAGAAAATTGCTTTTTCCACCTTACGATGTTTTGGATTAGAAAAAGATTCATATTATTTTTAGGGAATGCTTGTCTTTGAAAGGATTGCTTGTATGTTGTTGGAAATTCTTCAGAGAAATGACATCTCAGGAGGAGAAACAAAAACAGCTCGATACAGTCAGCTCCCTGTACACTCAGGAAAAAACAATGGAAACTTTTTGTGTTCTGACGGCTGTAACAGTTGGTTGACTCAAATTTCTACTTTCTACCAATTGTGAAAATTTAGCCTTAATTTGCAGAGCGTCTGACTGTTCGGGTTCTGTCTGAAGATACAGGAGCTAAAGAATGTCATGATGGCTTGTCTGTGTTACTCTTTTTGCAAATGCAGAAAAACTTTCGGGGCCTACATATTGTGTTTTTAAATATTTCCAACTAGTGGTTATTCAAGTAATTTAAGCAAAATCAGTATCTAATGATAGTAAAAATGCTTAAAACAGTGTTCAAGAAAATAGCGTGTAATAGTTTAGCATATATAAAGGCCTAAGCTCTTGTGAACTCCTGTTCATCAATTTATTATCCTAGTTTTACTCATATTTGTAAATCTCCTTCCTTTCTGGGTAAGGACAGGGATGAGTAAAGATAGATATAAAATTTTCTCCCTCATTGTAACACCACATTGTAACACCAACAGCATCATGTTGCATATCTGGTCGTGTTTTGCCGTTTGTGTTATGTTTGAACTTATCCTTTAAGATTCCACATTTCAGAGCGGGGAAGGGAGAGCCTGGCCTGCGGGGAGTTTTACCAGAGCGGCGCTGCCCGTCTGCCGTCGAGCACGCGGGGCATTGTCCTCCCGTCTCTGCGGAGCTGTGTGGTCGCTTCCGCCTGTGTTGCTCCACTGGATTCAGGGAAGGGACCGTGCGAGCCAGATGACAGGTTTGGGGCAGGGAGGCTTGGGTTAGAATGCTGCTCCACCACTCCTGGGGGGTCCTCTCTCCAGGCCGATTCCGCCTCATCCTTATTAAAGTGGGGTCACCCGCGGAACCCAGTCCACAGGGCGCTGGGAGGTTGCACAGGAGGCCGTGCTGAAGCCCGCACAGGGCGGGCGGGTGCCCCTGTCCTGCCTGGGGCCTGCTCCGAGGAGAGGGGCGAAGCTTTCCTCTGGCTTCGGAGTGACAGTCTGGAAACCCTGGCCGTCTCTCAGACTCTGGCCTGTTCGCAGTCAGATGGGCTCGCCCTCGTGGGTTTCCAGCGACCCCGTTCTGCTCGGAGGCTGGCCAGTGGGAGCAGGTGATCAGAAACATGGAGGGCTACAGTGGAAGAGAGAAAAAGCGGAAACTATCCGAATTCAGAAGCTCCCTTCTGCAGTGTTCAGGTGTTAGAAAAAACAAACCCAAAAACACCTTCGAAGGCACTTTGAAATACTCTACGTGTTAATCCAGAGCCTCCAGAGCCCGCCTGGCTGGGTAGATCTGCGGGCTGCGCCGCTGGAAGTCCTGGGGGTGCCGTGCGCCGTCCCCTGGGTGCCGTGCGCAGTCCCTGGGTGC
>NC_060269.1:76814420-77049567 GCF_021613505.1 Equus quagga
CGTCCCCTGGGTGCCGTGCGCAGTCCCTGGGTGCCGTGCGCCGTCCCATGGGTGCCGTGCGCCGTCCCCTGGGTGCCGTGCACGTCGCTGGCAGCCGTGCACAGACGTTTACCCTCATGTCTCTGCAACTCCAAAAACTTTCCACTTAATAACCTCAGTGTGGACCGACTTTGCCAGCCAGGAGCTTGAGATCCAGGGGCAACATAAAACATGGGTTTTAATTGTTCTTTACTTTAAAAAGACTTTTTCAAGCCATTTTTTTTGAGCTTTCTAGTTTTCTAGTCTTACATTCCAATAAAATGCAAAATGTGTTTAATTTTTCAATGGCTTAAGATTATAGTATTGTAGCATGAAATTTTATAGAAATTTTTTTTTTCTTTTGGATTTCTTATGCTCAGTTCTCTGAGACAAACATAGCTTTAATTTTTGATAGCCTTCTTTCAAACTGCTGTTTTAAAGGGGGTGTTTGGTCAATAAGATAGCCCCAAACCCAAAGAGGATCCTAAGGTAGATTCTCGTGTCCTGTTCAGGGACTTGGCAGCTGGAAAGTTTGGGTGATTAAACCCCTGCTTCCTCAGCGGTGGCCCGTGACCGCTCTGTTCCACTCTGACTGCGGCATCCTAACTGGTCAGAATTGCTGGGAACAGAGACGGTTCCTTTCAACGTTTATTAAATCTAATCAATGTTTTGGAGTACCATGTAAAACTCACACCTATATGCTTACTTGATTTTTTAAAAATAAAATCATCCTGTCCAATGAAGAAATTAAAGAATAAATAAATTTAAGTAGAAAAGTTTTCATGTTCACGCTATATCACTGTTCACAGCTCTTCAGCTGTTCTTATTAAGTCATCAGAGGATCAGCTTAGAAGGGAACAGATTGCCTGCTGAGAGAGATGCTGTTCTTGTCTGCAGTGACGGACCCACAGTTTCTGAAGAAATATCCCCCAAGTACTATGGCTCTTCCTTCCAAGTTGAAGTCAGTAATCATATCTGCAGGGGACGCATAGCAATGAGAAAGTACACTCTCTGTAAGCTTCTCCTCCTCCCAGATGAAAGCACATGTGATAACCACCCCCCAACTTTTTAATTGTAAGCTTAGACAGAAAAGTGAAAAAGTCAGATAGAAATCCATATGTTTCAGTAACTAAAAATAATACATAGTGGTGAATGCTGTGGGACTGATGCCTTCCCGGTGTCATGGAGCCGGGCGTACTGGGTGCCCGGGGCAGGGGCCCTGCAGAGAAGGCTTTCACAGGAGCTGGCACGTCCCCTCCTCTGGAGGCTTGGCCACTGCGTGGAGAGCTGGGTTTCCCAAAAGTGTACCATAAAGCCCCGTCCCTGGAGATGCCCCGCTTCCCCCACCCCACCATAAAAGTGTTCTGGTCAAAGGAGTTTGGGAATAATGCAAAATATCATCCTCTTCACTGTGCACATTTGAATTAAAGACCGTAAGAAGCTCACCTATAAGGAACTGTTTTATCTTGACGTTACTGAGCTTGCCAAGACATTATGGCACAGAACTTGCCCAACACGCACCCACCTCTTAACTCTTCTCTGTAATGGTTCTGTGGGACTGGCAGTCCACAGAAAACACTTTGGGCGGTTCTGGGAGGGGCCATGCATGTAAATTGTGCAGGAAGTAAGGAGATGCCCGTCCAATTTAATAATGTAAGAGGTACACTGCTGCCTAAGAGGGGAGCAGACAAGAATGAGCTCATCTTAGACTTCCGTTTTTGGATGATTTCGTTAGAATCTCATTTGTTTTAATTTGACCTAGAACATTAACCTTCTGAACAACAATGAAAACAAATTTTAAAGATGGACAGAACTTTCGTGGACACATTTCTACCTTATCTATGGGTATATGGAAACTGAAACATCAAACTCATAGTTTTTAATATAAACTGTATTTTTTAGAATAGTTTTTTTCCTTTTCAAAGATTTTGTTTTTCCTTTTTCTCCCCAAAGCCCCCTGGTACATAGTTGTATATTTTTTTTAGTTGTGGGTCCTTCTAGTTGTGGCATGTGGGATGCCACCTCAGCATGGCTTGATGAGCAGTGCCATGTCTGCCCCCAGGATCCGAACCAGCGAAACCCTGGGCCGCTGAAGCCGAGTGCACAAACTTAACCACTCGGCCATGGGGCCGGCCCCTAGAATAGTTTTTGATACAAAAATTTCCAAAGATAGCAGAGTTCCTTTTTACCCCACACTGGGTTTCCCATTATTAACATCTTATGTGTTAGTATGGTACATTTGTTACAATTAATGAATCAATATCAATACATTATTGTTAACTAAAGTCTGTACTTTATTCAGATGTCCTTAGTTTTTACCTAATCTCCTTTTCTATTCCAGGATCTCATCTAGGATACCACATTACATATAATCATCTAATTTCTTAGCCTCCTCTTGTGTGTGACGGTTTCTCAGACTTTCTTTGTTTTTGATGACCTTGGTGTTTTTAAGGAGTACTGTTCGTGTATTTTGTACTGCTTTGAGACTGCTTCTCAATTAGGATGTGTCTGATGTTTTTCTCTTCATTAGACTGGGATTATTGGTTTTGGGAAAAGACCACAGAGATAAAGTGCCGTATTTGTCCTGTCGGGGGGTACCTGCTACTACCAACATGACTTAGGACTGTTGGTGTGGGCTTGCTCACCTACTCGATGGAGGGTGTGCCAGGCTTATCCGCTGTAGAGGTACTTTTCCACCCTCTTTTCCACACTGTGCTCTTTGCAAGGAAGTCACTATGCACAGCTCACACTTAAGGAATAGAGAGTTATGTCCCTAAGTGTGTGACTTTAAAAACTACTTGGATGGTAGAACAGTTCCTGTTGTAATCATTTTTGTTACCTACAGACTTGTTCTGTTAGACATTTAGTTCTAATTAAGAGGGAAAAATCAGCTTCCCAGACTGGAGCCACCCAGCCTGGATCTGAGACTGTAGCATTTGTATTGCTGCCGGTGTTTGTTCTCAGTAGCGTGCCAGACGTTCCAGATTCTGCCCCTTCTTCTTTGTGTCAAGATTTAATCCTGTTTGTGTGTTTTCTTTTGCTTCAGTTGCATTAGTGTCATTTTTGGAGACCACAGACCTGTTTGTACTGTATATATAATTGTTGAGTGTGTACCCTGTTTAGAAAAGTGTTAATATGATAAAACGTTCTATTTTAACATCTTTATGTATTGTAAGGGCATTACTATCAAAAACATCCTTTCTTGTCTATGAATTGACTTTGTCACTCCCAGTAAGAGTATATATATCTAAATCTTAAAGATTCATTATGTAGTCAACTTTCAAATTATTTTATACTTAACATTCATGCACATTATAACACAATGTGGTTGTAGAGATCATTCTGCTTCTTGATTCTTTCAAAATGTTGGTATAATTTTTAACAAATTTATTATTTAAAAACAGCCGTTTTACTTTTTGATAACTGTAAACTTGGTGAGAATTGGAAATTTCTTCCAAATATGGAAATATATTTCCTTATATATAATCTTTGTGTATAAATAAAGATTTTTAAAGATTAAAAAGATTTTTAAAGATCTTATATATGTATTTTCTTTGTCTTTGGCAAAGAATGATGTAATTGGACTTGAGGAGAAGACTTCCCTTAAGGCAGCAGTTCACAGACACTCCTCCAACCCAGCAGTTTTATTGCTAAAAGTGAATAATGGCCTGTCCCTATCCACAGAAGAAAAAAATGCCTTAATAGAAATAATTTTTTCAGTTTCAAGTTTTTCCCTGTCAACTTTTCTTAAACTTTTGGCTCTAGCTACCTCGTTTGTGAGTATCAGTAGACGGGAATGAATGAATGAATGAGTAGCAAAGGACTATGACCCGAAAAACTCATACAGCCAGTTGGTTCAATAACTGTCTCTCGGTTATTTTGTTGAGGATGCAAGAGATGAGGCTGTGGTTATAACATGGCATTCATATACATCCTTTTCTGCCAGAAAAATTGTTCCTGGTTCAGAAGAAGAAACAAAGCATTTCAACATTTCATGTTTTTCCTCAGTGGGCAGCAGGGCTTCCAGCTGCCGCATCCTCTGAGCGAGCCTGAGACCCGCTGCTCTGATGAGTAAGAGGCAATTAGGGGGCCTCTGGGAGCTTCCTGGGACAGGAAGGCATGGGCCATCCTCAAGTTGTGTAATAATCATCTGCACATCCTTCTGCAGGAAGGAGAGACTGGCTTTCCCACCCACAAATTTGGCATAAAGTTTCTCTGTGTCTAAGGCCAAGGCTGTGTGTGAGGATTATGAAGTCCCCGGTGGGTTGGGTCATAGGTGGAGATACTAGTCCAGTGCTGGAGAGCCATTCCTGCCAGAGGGGTGTGTGTAAACATGTGAGTGCAAGTGCTGGAAGTGATTTTCTGGTCTTTTTACAGGAAGAAAAAAAATGAATTTAATAGGATTGCTTTCTTCCCTAATAAGGTCCTCACGGTGTGGTAGATCTTTTTTAGTTAAAATGGCAGGTTAGGTTACTGAGATGCTGTTAGTTCATTGTTTTTCCATCAGCGTTGCGATGATACTTATGATGGAGGAGAGGAAAGCAAGGTACATGAAAGCCGTCTGAAATAGTTTTTATTCTATCTCAGTTCAAAGTAATTCTTAATTTTCAGTTACTTGTTTACGTCTACCTTTTAGCTTAATACCTGCAATAAATTTCTTCTGATGTGGAATATCATTTTTTCATTCTCCCAGTTTGTTTTTAACACCTACTGTGTGCAAGGCCCTGTGCTGGGGAAGCACATGTGGATGAGATGTACACAGTCTCCATTCTCATGAAGCACACCTTCTAGTAGGGGAAACAACTGAAAGACAACTATAAATATAATTAAAAGCATTTCAGGATGTGCTAAGTGAGGTGAAGGGGAAATAAACAGGTGATGCAGTAAAGGCTAGCCAGGGTGGGCAGAAAAGGCTTCTCTGAGGAGAAATGACGAGTGATGAGAAGAACCCATCCTCGTAAAGGGAAGAAGGAAGAGATTCCATTAGCACGAGGGTAAGGTGTGGTCAAGGACTAGACAGTAGGCCCCCGTGACTGGAGAGGATGGTGTGAAGAGAAATGGAAGAGGTGGTAGGAGGAAGAACGGGAGGACTCTCATGGGTCAGGAAGGATGATGTGCCTACAAAAATGTGCTCCTATTGATGGAGTTTCACAAATTGAACATAGCTGTGTAACCAGCTTCCAGATAAACAAGTGAACATGCCCAGTACCATTGGAAGCCATTGCTTTAGGGCTGCCGGAGGTATAGCTCACCCCACCATCACTCCCTTTTGTGTATGGTCCAGTGGGATTTCAGGGACTTGCTTTGGGGAAACTTCTGGTTTTCTCAGGCTGTTTCTTTTGTGAACATCCTATGCGCAGCGTTTCCAGCAGTACACAGGGTAATTTTCTATGGGATTTCGTAATAATGCCATGTCTTCCCCTCAGCCTTCACCATGAACACGTACATGGTATTATCTGGTAAATAGAACACATATTTGTATTCCCAGTCTTTTCTTTAGAAAGCAAGAGTTGTGCTTCCAGTGGAGGCTTTCTCATAATATTTGTGTACCTGTCCTTTAGGTTCAAGCTGAAACTTTTGTTTTCATTGGGAATTTATGCATGTTAACAGAGTTTATGTTTTCTATGGTAATGGAATATTTTAGCGTTTTGTTGCCTCATTACATTGAGTCTTATATAAAAAGCCTGCAGGGGCATTTAACCAAATTTAAGCTAGAAATAAATTAAAGATAATATAGTGATTTCAAATAGCTTTGTGTTCAAGATGAGATCTTAAAGTTATTATTCCATAGTGAATTTTAATGATTATTGTGTACAATGGCATTTGTGGATGTTCAGTAAACGAATGAGTATAATTAGTACATTAGGTTATGGATTCGTAATGTGAAATGAGAACTTTTTAATATGCTTTCTCTACAATGGTTCATGCTGTGAACA
This sequence comes from Equus quagga, assembly GCF_021613505.1. Taxonomy (NCBI): domain Eukaryota; kingdom Metazoa; phylum Chordata; class Mammalia; order Perissodactyla; family Equidae; genus Equus; species Equus quagga. The sequence continues at coordinate 76,820,375 of NC_060269.1, forward strand.
CACAGCATATGAGACATGGAGCTTCGCTCAATCATAGCAAGACTTTTGGAATGAGTAGGCTCATGTTTCAAATCAAGATGAGTTTCAAATTTTTAAAAACACAGCTAAAAAGTTAGAAGGCAGTTACATAACCACATATCTTATATCCTTTTGGGGAGTTGGGACAAGACGTGTCTTTTTATTTTTTTATTTTTAATTTTTTTTCTTTTAAAGACTGGCACCTGGGCTAACAACTGTTGCCAATCTTTTTTTTTTTTTTCCTGCTTTATCTCCCCCAACCGCCCCTGTACATAGTTGTGTATCTTAGCTGCAGGTCCTTCTAGTTGTGGGATGTGGGATGCCGCCTCAACGTGGCCTGACGAGCGGTGCCATGTCCGCGCCCAGGATCCGAACCCTGGGCCGCCGCAGTGGAGCACGCGAACTTAACCACTCGGCCACGGAGCCGGCCCCAAGATGTGTCTTTTTATAATGCAAGGTAAATTTGGCTTTTGAACGGATCAAGTATAAAATGGAATTGAAGTTACACTTTGAGAAAAACCTGTTGATTGCAAGACCTTGTTAGCATTTAACACATTACCAAAAATACTTTTGACATTTTCTTTTGGAGACTTTTGGAGAAGAACTAGCTGAATTCTGAAATTTGGTTTGGTGTGGTCTTGCTCAAACTGGTGTTTAGTCATTTTGACCCGATGATCTGGTGTTCTAAGAAACTTTCTGGAAGTATACTTGAAAATACATAAATGCCTATTTTGCCTTTTCAAGGTTCTTTCAGTAAAAGCATGTGAATAATTTTTTAATACAGTAAATCCGTTCTTAAGACATTTTGAAGGAGAAGCATGCCATTATTTTCAACCTGTGTCATTATCTTGTCTTTTATTTTTTAAAGCTCCATTTTTTCCCAATATCAAGAAAATATGATCTGAATGGACGATTTGGGAAAGACAGATGATTCTTCTTGTTCTAATTTTCTGTAATGCCGCCACCTAGGGATAACAATTTTTAAACTGTCTCCCGCTTAACGTTCTTGTGTTCACTTCCTTTATGGTGCATTTTAACATTTAGCCTGGGACTTTAGTGTTTTTTTATCCTCTTGGAAATTTAGTTTTGTCCTAAAATGCTATCATATTGTTTCATCTTTTGTTTACTTTGCTCTAATACTTTTAGACAACAAATCAGATAATTTTACACTAGTAGTGTTACCTAGCAACATGTTTTGTTTACTGTTCCATTTTAAGATGCTAGCTCACGAAGTTTTTAACATAAATATGTATTAAATAAAATGTTGCAAATATATGCCTTTAAATAAATAAAGACCATTGTTTTGTTGACTAGCGTTGTACTGACATCAAGTAAAGTAACGATAAATGGGTCATTTTAAATCTTTCATGTTGTATAACAACTTAGTAAATTCCGGGTGCTCCTAGAGAGGTGAACTAGTTATAAGGAAGGGATGGAAGTGCAGAACCCGAACTTGCTGTGGTGATTGATGTACTGTGTGAGGTTGGGGCTTATTAGCTCATATACTTGAAAAGAGCCACAGCTGTATCCAGTGACCAAACCACGTCATAAGGGTTTTCTTGTCCATTTCTTGGCTTGGCTTTCTCTTGGGTTGACTTCCTTCTCAGGGTATCTCCATACAGTTTCAAGATGGCCACCAGCAGCTCCTGGCATCTTTCTCGCCAGTTTAATAACTCCAGAAAATGAGAGTTTTTCCAAATGCTCGAGCAGAAGTGCCAGTATTGAGTCTCATTGAACTAGTTTTGAGCACTTGCTATTCCCATACCAATCATTGTGGCAAGAAGGAAGGCTGTGATTACTGGAGTGGCGTCATATCCCTCCCATTTTGCCCTAGAGCAGCAGTGTGTTGCCCCAGCAAAGATCAAAATGGTGTAACCAGAAGAAAGGAAACAGACTCTAAGCAGGATGTCCAATACAGAGATCAATGAAGAGTAAAGTCCAATTCTCATTAAACCTTTAGCTGGTGCAACATGATTTAGCATATAACTGTGTATGAATTTCTTTTTTCCACCATTGCTTCATCACATTAGTTTTGTTAAGATGAGGGACTGAGCCTTCTACATTTTTTTACAGTGATGCAACTTTGGAGAAACACCAAGGAATTTAAGCTTCAGGATGCATTGTTAACTTATGTTAACAAATCCAGTCTGTACAAGGTTGGAACGAAATGTCTTCTGGATGAGCCTGTAAAGAAACGGGCACTGCCAGTGCAATGGTTAGTGACTGGAGGTGTGCTGCCCGCTGATTTCAGCTCGGCGCTGTGCAGCAGGCACAGGCCCACCTCCTGTTACTTGGAAGTAAAGGGAAAGTGATAAAATATGCTACTTTGCTCTCATAAGCAATTTATGACAACAGTTTAATAAAAGTTTAAGAAGCGTCCTTTCCTGGGCCAGGAGGGGAGCCAGGAAGCCTGGTGGGAGTGTGTCGCTCGGATGTGGACTGGCATCTCTCTGTGCTGCTTCACACTGGGAACGGCCCAGAAGGCAGGAGGGAGAGGGAGCCTGGCACTTCTTTTAACCCCGTCAGGGCTGCTGTTACGCTTGTCCGCTCTGATTCTTCCCCCCAGACTCAGTTGTCCTGGGGAGTCCAAACTTGAGCCTCGCGCCTGTGGTGCCGCCGGGAGCTGTGGCCTCGTGCGCTCTGCTGCGCAAACCTCCTTTGTTTTGTGCAGCACGTTCTGTTTTAACCTCACTGGCATCACTCTGTCCGGTTTTGAATTACTCCATAAACATCAGATATTGAGCCGCTAATACTTAAGGAGAAAAGTTCTCCTAGGGAGTCAAGCGGATTAGCTTAAAGGATTCCGTGTGAGAATGTATTGCAGTCTGGGTCACTTCTCGTGTCCCTCATGCCTTGAGGCCGTTTGGTTTGAGTGTCTGCCTCTCTCCGCACCTGTGACCATGAGAATCCTGGCTTAGGTGACTTTGTAGCCAGCATGCACAGAGCCTTTTGCTCTACGTTAGCAGCCTTAAAACTTTCTTGACAATGATCTACAATAATATACATTTTGCATCATGACCCAGTGTATACACAGGTAAATGTGTAGATGGATCTAACTAAGGTTTCGCAAAGCAGATCTACCCTTGTAGCATACACTGTACTCTGATCCAGTCTTCTCTGTTCCATGGGGGAGTACTGCTGGTCTCCACTCACTGACTCAGTTTCCTGACCCACTCACAGTGGGCTGCCTGCAGTTGGAAAGCCATCTCTCTGAGGGACACTCTGTGTATCACTGTTGTAGGGCTGGCTCAGGGCACCCCGGGGCACTGGGCCCCTCGTGTTGCAGAACCAAGCTGTGGTGTTGGCAGCACCAGTGGCATTCAGTAGGCCACAGAGCACGTGGTTCAGAGCGAGTGCTCTAGGCAGAGTGCGCCTGTCATTCTTGGCTTTGTGACACCACCATTTGTCTCTGGTGCTGGGCAGGTTTCTTAACCTCTCTGAGTTAGTTTCTCCATATTTAAAATAGAGATAACAAGAATACTTACGTCAAAATGAGGGTGAGTTATATAAAGCATTTAGCATAAGCACATGATAACTTTTAACAAATGTTTGCTGTAAATGTTGTTAATATGTCTTAATTTTACATGTATCCCCAGCTGGATTGCATTTTCTTTCTGCCCTTTTGAATAACTTATATTGAGCCCAGTAAGAGTATGTGGCTTATGTGTACAGATAATATCTATGCTCTAAAGCATGGATTGTAAACAGTGTGGTTAAATGGAAACAATATACTTCAGCCATTTACACCTTGAGTTAAGACTAATTTCAATTAAAGTGACAAAACCCCCATCACACCATCTTAAACAGAAACAGGACATTACTGAATCACATAATGGAAAAGTCTGGGGTATTGCTTTAGGCGCTGGCCAACATCCAGCTGCTCTGACGATGTCAAAAATGTCTTTCTCTTCACTTCTTGCTCTTCCTTTCCGTGTTGGCTTCATTTTCAGGCAAGCTTGCCCCAAGCAGTGGCAGAAACAGCTGCCGGCTGCTCTAGTTTTGTGTTCCCCTGGCACAGAGAGAAAGCTGCTTTTCTGCTGGTTTCAACTGAGTGCTGCCTCTGAGGGGTATTGACTCTGATGGACTCAAGTCCCCCTTCCTGACCCTCTGCCACCTCGGTCTGTGAGCAAAGGAGGCAGTAGCACCCACCCTGGTCAGGTACCTCCCCTGTGGCCTCAACCCCACTCAAACCATGGGAAGAATGGGTGCTGCCTGAGGGGATCACAGCAGGCGTCCACCACGCGCCTCCCGGCTCCTTCTCGAACACAAGACTTTCTGCGTGAGAGACGGTCTTGGAATAATCCACCTGAGAGGAGTGTTGACACTTAGGTGCTTTTTATTCCAAACCACATCTCACTTCCACTCTTCTGGTACAGCTCTGTTTGCAGATAAGCCATCCCTTCCTTTCTGATCACTGCCAACAAAGGTGCTTTTTCAGCCACCCCATCTTTTTGTTGCCACTTAAAAGTCCTCATTTCCTTCTACCTTATTTTATGCCTCCCTCTCTAATCTGCTTTCCCAAGCTTTTAGCACTTATTGCACTCATTACAAACAACCAAATGCAGAGATGTGACAGCCCACCTCCTTGGCGGTCACTGCCTTTCATTGTGTGGTCTGGCCGGTCTGAGGGTCAGCCCTGTGCCACGCAGCGCCTTTTCATCCTTTGGCTGTGAATGAGCATCACTGATTTACCAGACTCTGTGAGGTTGGGTCTCTGAGTCATTGGAGAGCCCATGACTTGCCCTGTCCATGTGCTTGTGCACGTGCGCACACATGCACGCACACGGACACAGATGGGGTGGGAGACATTGGGCACTTTGGTTTCAGGAGGGAGTCCAGATGGTGAACTGTGTGTGCCAGGTGGGTTAAAAGAATTATGGGCCTGGAGCCAGCAAAGTTGAGGTCATGCCCCGGAGCCTTTCCTCTGCCATGTGCAAAATATGTTCAGCTTACTAATTAAATTAGAAACAAGGTAAGCACTCCTTTATTTTTTATTATGTTAAAATACACATAAAATTTACCATTTTAACCATTTTTTAGGTTTACCGTTCAGTGGTGTTACATACATTCACATTGTTGTGCAGCCATCACCACCATCCATCCCCATAACTCTCTTCATCTTGTAAAACTGAAACTCTACGCCTATTAAACTATAACTCCCCGTTCTCCCCTCCCCCCAGCCCCTGGCAACCGCCATTGTACTTTCTGTTTTTATGATTTTGACTATCCTAAGTACTTCATATGAATGGACTCATAACGGTAGTTATCTTTTTGTGACTGGTTTACTTCACTTAGCATAATGTCCTCAGGTTCATCCCTGTGGTTGTATATTGCAGAATTCCCTTCCTTTTTAAGGCTGAGTAATATTTCATCATGTGTATAGACCACGTTTTGCTTATCCATTTATCCACTGATGGACACTTGGGTTGCTTCCATGTTTTAGCTATTGTGAATAATGCTGCAATGAACATGAGTGTACAAATGTCTCTTTGAGACCCTGCTTTCAATTCTTTGGAGTAGATACCCAGAAGTGGAATTGCTGGGTCATATGGTAATTCTATTTTTAATTTTTTAAGGAACCACTATACTGTTTTCCACAGCAGCTGTACCATTTTACATTCCCACCAGCAGTGCACAAGGGTTTCAATTTCTCCACATCCTCGTCAACACTTGTGGCTTTCTGTTTTTTTGATAGTAGTCATCCTCATGGGTGTGAGGTGGTATCTCATTATGGGATTTTTTGTTAAAGATTGGCACCTGAGCTAACATCTGTTGCCAGTCTTCTTTTCTTCTTCTTCCCAAAGCTCCTCAATACACAGTTGTATATTCTAGTTATAGGTCCTTCTGGTTCTGCTATGTGGAACACCACCTCAGCGTGGCTTCATGAGCGGCGCTAGGTCTGCGCCCAGGATCCAAACTGGTGAAACCCTGGGCTGCCGAAGTGGAGCACGCAAACTCAACCACTGGGCCACGGGCCGGCCCCTCATTCTGGTTTTGATTTGCATGTCCCTAATGACTAGTGATGTTGAACATCCTTTCATGTGCTTATTAGCCTTTTGTATATCTTCTTTGGAGGAATGTCTATTCAAGTCTTCTGCCCATTTTTTCCACAACTTTATTTTTAAGCCCAATATTGTGCTCTAATATTTTATAAGTGTATAGGATGGATAAACCAAATGTGAAGTCCATGTATAGACAAAGATAGGGATTCACTTATTCCCAAAGTATGTATTATTTGGGGGGCAAAACTAGGAAATTCCCTAAAGACATTAAAAACTTCTTGAAGTCTCAAGATTTTTATGTGTAAATTTATATGTATGTGTATGTGTATATATGTTACCTAAGTATATTAAATACCTGGCGAGGGACAGATGTGGTTTACATATATCATCTGGTGGGAGCTTTGTAACCCATCAGGCACGTCCACTTGTGTGCAAACACATGACACAGAGATAAAGCCCTGTTGTCATGCTGCTTCGGGCTGGTAATTGGTTACCCTGAGGAGCCAGTTAAAATGGTGCGGATACGTGAAAAATGACACATACCTTAAACATTAAGTGAAAACGTAATTGGTAAGCAACATGTTGATTAGGATTTTGTTCTTTTCCAGCTAGTACTGTACACATGGAGACCTGATATTTTTCTCACAGTGGCCTGTCACTTGCTGTAAAATTTCGAGTACCCGAAATGTACTGATGTTGGCCCTCAGCCTTTTCCTTGAGGAAGGATCCTCTGACTGAAATACTTTTCTTATATGTAATTTATGGGCTACAGCTTCCATTTACATTTCTTTAAGGTGGATCTAGAATTTAGCAATACTTACAAAGTAATCTATGTTCAAGATCTTTCCAGAATTTTCCTGGAAGTTGTCTCTTCTACACTTAATTTAATAGCAGACTTCTTCTGTGGTTTGCCTTCCCTGAGTCTTTACAAGGCATTTAACTTAGTTTTTATAGAAATGACTCTTTTTTGATATTCCTATTTAATTGCTTTTACTTGGTGCTTGGATGGTATAAATGCAAAGCAAACACAATTGGCACAAAAAGGTTTGACAGGCAACACAGCTCACCTGGCGTAAGCACAGGGCTCCGTTGGTGGGAGCAAATGTGAGCAAATGTGAGCAGATGTGTTGGCACTGTGACCACCAGTCGCTACACTTCCCTCGGACTTACTGTGTGTTCCAAGCTCTTTACAGACATCGACTTGTTTAACCTTTGAAGAACCCCTATCAGGTGAGACACCATTATTGCTTTCTCACAGGCGAGGAAAATGACGCACAGAGAGGTTAAGAGCTTTGCTGAAGAGGAGCTTGCAAGCTGCCAGCATTCAGCCTGCCTCGGGCTTTCATCAATATGTTTTGCAAAGGAAGTGAGAGCATTTTACATGGAGGTAAATTGAGAGCAGGGAGAGAGCGAGCGAGACTGTGTAGAGGCATCTGTCCTTAGACAGAAATCCCATCGCAACACATAAAGACATCTACAATACTCTGCATGGCGCCCTAAAAGGAGGACATAGTCTTTTAGAGGTAGAAATGACCTCCATAATCATTTATCCCATCCCCCACATGGCCTGCCAGGGTACCCAAGGCCCAGAGGGGTGAGATGATTTGCTTTACAAGCACCCAACTAGTGAGTGGCATGTTATTCCTGAAATTTAGTTTCCTGGCTTATTCTACGTTTTTTCCAGAAGAAAAGGATGCGTGCGGTATATCATCTTCCTGAGAGAAGCGTTCAGGAACGAGTCTCCGAGTTTGCCAGGAGAGGAGCGAGGTTGGTGGATATGAACAGCTTAGTGTTGTTGCATCCACGTCTGCCTATCTCGAGACTCTCAGGACTGGAAAGCGCCCAGGGATGTGGTTTTCTCCACCCCGTCTGGAGAAGGAAGGAGTGAGGCCAGCTGAGCACCTACAAGGCAGATGATGTTATCATTATTTTACAGGTGAGGAAGCTGAGCTTCAGAGGTAAAATGACTTATCCAAAATTACACAGCTGGAAAGAAATGGAGTCTGGATGAAAACTAGGCTTGTTGAAGCCGAGGCCTGTGGTCTTCTGCCGCCTCGGGCCGCCCCAGAGGGCAGGGCACTTGTTCATCTTGTAGGGCTGTTTAACAAGAGGTTTCTCTTGGCTAGGAGTTCCTAAAGCTAACGCTAAATATCTCTTTACTTTAAATCTACATCGTTCCTCAGTCCTCAACTCCAGAAGCAGTTGATCATAATATTTGGGTAGTAATCCTTCTGTTTTGTGAGTGAAATTGCATCCTGGATGGATATTTTTGAGCCTGTCTGGAGGAGGGAAAGCAGACAGGTTGGCAGTGCTTGAGCGTCTGCAGACTCTTAGGGTAGAAGGATTTGATTTCAACATCGTTGTCCATGCTCACATCTGCTGTGCAGCGTCTCCCTCGAGCCTGTGCCGCCTGGTTTTCAGCCCAGGATTGAGAGACTTAAGAAAGAAGGGAACTCGCCATCTTAGACAGCCCATTCCAGCTTTGGGCAGAAGTCACACTCACATAATCTTTTACAGGATGAAGCTCTTTAAAACATTACTTTAGATTTCTCTTTACAAAAGTAACTCATGTTTATAGTAGAAACTTTAACTGAGGAAAGCTCAAGGAAAAATATGAAAGTCTGTGTGTATTATCTCTTGCTGTGTAACAAATTACCCCACCACTTAGCAGCTTGATGTAACAAACTTTTACTCCCTCCCATGATCAGAGAGTCAGGAATCTGGGAGTCGCATGGCTGGATAGTTCTCTCGGGAAGTTATAGTCAAGCTGTGAGGGGAGGCAGCAGTTAACTGAAGATTCGACTGGAGCTGGAGCGTCTGCTTTCAAGCTCGTTCATGTGGGTGCAGGCAGGAGGTTTGGTTCTTGCCACGTGGGCCTCTCCATACAGCTGCCCACAACATGGCCTCCTTCAGTGCCATGTGGATCTGAGAGAGAGAGAACTTGCGCAAGAGACTGACCAAGACAGAAGCCAGAATCTTTTACAAGCTCATCTTAGAAACAACATTCCATCACTCCTGTTGTGTTCTGCTGGTCATGCAACCAACCCAGATCTAATGTTGTAAAAGGGGACTGCACAAGGGTGTGACTACCAGGAGGTGGGGTCATTGGAGGCTTGTAAATTAAAATTTTGTTAGAATAAGTTGCATAAATTTTTACCCACAGTTGTTTGTTTGGTTATTTCCTCCAAGAGTATTACAAAATACAGAAGATCACCAGGAAAAAAAAATCTGAGGGGAATGCAGTGTTGAGGGATGAATGCCTCAACAAACTGTTTATTGCTCTCTCACCCTGGAGGAACTTTCTGATTGTTACTCCAAGTCTGCCATGTCAAGATGTGTGTGGTTTGGGCAAAAGGGAAGTGATGGTGATAGAGTGCATGGAAGCGTCTGGATGCACCTGGGTCCTGAGGTCATTTGTGTTTCGGGGAACCTAAGGTACCACTGCCCCTGACATGGGATAAGGAGTGTAGGACTCAGTTCAGGCTGAAATCTGGGAGAGACTCCTGGCTCTGGACCCCTTCACTCTGCTCTTTGGATACAGTATAAGAAGCAGAGATTTGTAAGAGATATTGTAATCTTTACAAATAATCTTTTGAGGAAAAAGATGGAAGTACTTCAATCATAAATGTATTGGAAGTGACTTAAGAAGTGTTTCTTCGGGGAAGGCATTTTGTTTATGCAAAAACAGCACGCTGCGATCCAGTAGGAACTCATAACATCTGGTCAGCAATAATATTCTGCATCCCCCTCTGGCCTGTTAAGTCATATAGATAATATAAAAAATGCGTGGGTACAGAGTAGGTGATGCAACACATTTATAGACAGGTGATGTTTTTATATCACACATGCACACCGTTTAAAAAAGAAAAGCACATACCTGTGTAGTATTTTGGTGAATAATGGTAATGCAAAAGCCAACTGTAATATCAAATAAATTTGAGTGAATTCTTTTATAGTACACGCAAAGGAAATTTATCAGTAAAAATTGGCACAAAACAAACAGCGAAATGGAATAAATTTGAATAAATTCTTGCACAGGCAGTCACAGGACATGTTGATAAATATTTCAACATAAGCTGATACAAAGTAACATAAAATATTAATTTTGAAGGACGTCCTTTGTCAGGCATTCAATAAAAGCTGATATCTCACTAATGGTAGTACGTGCATACCAAAGAACTGGGGGAAAACTGAATCAATTTTCCAAAGTGACTTGAACCTAATGTTTATGACCGTGTGTCTGCTGACTTTGAGCCTCAGGTGGCAGCCGTCATACAGCTGTGGATCTTAGATATCAGAGGAATAGCCCAGACCCAGCTTCAGGTCAGCTTAGTGGTCCTCAGCCCCTCCCTGCCTATCACGTGGACCCTCTGGCCAACTAAGGAGGTGTGGTCTCCCCATCTTGCCTCCCTCAGCCAGAGGAAGCCCATGGATTTCTCCATTCCAGGCCAGACCTGTTGGTGGCCAAGGGTGGATAGCAGGCAGGACAGCCATGTCGTAACTACTCCTGCTCCTTGGCTGGACCCTGAAAGGTGAAGTGTCCAAATTCATTGTTAGGACCTTGCTCCATTTTCAAAATAAACAGTTGGCTCCAGAGCCCTTTAAACGTCCTCCCTGTCAGGCCTGCAGCTCTGTAGCCTTGGAAAGGTCTGTTCCTATGCTGGATCCAGATGTGGTCCCCCTACGAGAGTGGAGAACTCGAGCCTTCTGTGAAGGCTCATCTAGAAAAAGCTGTGCCAGGCAGTGACATGATCCAGCATCTCAGGCACCAGGGTCCCCCAGGCCCTGATCTTGGGACATTGAGCTGATCCCCTCACAGGGGTCATACATCCCCTTTTCTCCTGCTGTCAGCTGGAATCTAGCTAACCCACCTCAGAGCCTGGGAGAAGGTAAACGCCAACATCTCTCCATGGGGAGCCATGCCTCCAACAAAATGGAGCAAAACCAGGACGACCAGCCAGTCTTTCATTTCGGGTGAATTCAGAGCGCTGTGGCTGTGGATGGAAGCCATAGTTAGGCTTGTCACGGACCTCCATGTGGGGCCCTTGCCACCTCCTGGCAGGGAGAGTGCTGGAGACCTGCAGGTGGGCTAGTTCAGTAGCTTGCTGGGAGGGCAGTAAGGGGTTTGTGGGGAACACAGGGTTTGGCAGCAGAAAGATCTTCAATTAGTTACATAACCTCCTTACACCTGAGTTTCCTTATCTGTAAAATGGGGTGCCTACCTAATGGGGTTGTGGGGAGGATTAAACTAGAAAGTGTATTTAAAGGTACTAGGACTGTTTCTGGTATGTAGCAAGGGTTCAGTAATTCTAGTTTAAAATATAAAAGTGTAATTCCATGGGCATCTAATAACTTTTCTAGTTTAATCCGTAAATGAAAAGACTAGATGATCTCTAGGATCTTTGTTGGTTCTAAACATCTCTGCCTTGGATTGGCACCCATTCCTTTCTTCCCAAGTCCGATACCCTTCCTGTCTCCTTATTTTGACCTTGAGAGCAGGAATGCAGATGGAGTGGAGGGTGCATCTGGGAAAGTGGAAACAGCCATGGGTTTAGGGGGCTCTGGCCCCAAGCTGCTGCCTAGAGCTGTGTTGCCTCTGAGCCTCAGTTTCCTCATTTGTCCGGTGAGGGGATAGCATTATCTACTTGACAGGCTGCTGGCAATCATTACTATGTAGAAGGCGCCTGTAGTCCCTGGCACAGGCTGGTGACCAACACGAGGGAACTGTTGTCACTGTCTCTCAGTGTCAAGGGGCCTTTCATCCCTGGGCATCCCAGACCGTTTCTCAGAATGTGCTCATGAACCCTGTCTTCCTTGGAACTCAGTCGCCCTGGTCCCAGTGGCCTTGTCAGCCCCTGGCAGCATGGAGCCATCACGTCTGCCCAGCTAGTGGGGAGATGGCTGGGTGGACAGCAGCAGAGCGGGCCTCACTGGAGGTTCACGGTGGTCTGTCAGCAGTCCTTTCCCTGCCAGGTACCACGCCGAGACTCGATGCTCACGTTGAGGAACTGACTCCCAGTCGAGGGTGGAGGCCGCAGAAATGGTGGCGTAGCTTTCTGACCAAAGCTGCATCTTGTGCTTCCAGCGCAGGGTGAATCTCTCTCTGTTTGAATGTACTCAAAATCTTACTAGGCTTAGTTAGTGATTCTTCTTAGGATCACAGTAATTTTTGGTCTCAAAGCCAAAAGGTTCTGAATTATTATAGGTCTCTTGTTTTGTGGCAGAATCTCTCTTGACCAACCAAATAGGACAAGTAGGTTGCAAATGAAACTGGTTGCAGGCATCCCAAGTTCTGAGGAGTGAGGCGGCATGGACGTTGCCAGCAGGTCTCCTCCCAGCCGTGCTGGAGAGTGGGTCGAGGTCCTGGAGTCCGATACCTGGGTGCCCGCTGCAGCCCAGGTCGCTGGAGTCTTTTGAGCTCAACTCCTACACTTGCAAAGTGAAGGTGTTAATAGTGTTTACCTCAGAGGGTGGTTATGAGACGTGAATGAGGCAATAGGAGTGACATGCTTAACTGCATAAGGTCCATTTTAAGGACGCGAATAAATGTTAGCTCTTGTTTTCACTTACAACAGGCGTATCATTTTAACTCACTGCCCGCATCTGGCAGATTTTCCTTTTGAGAAGTAGTTGTGATAACTACTGTTTTGAATCCTAAATTAGCCCTTACCAGTTTGCAGGAAAAGCCTCTGCTGTCTTTGATCTTTGAGGGCACCTGTCTTAGTTGAATGCAGAATAACCAAATGGAGATGTCTAGTAGGCAGTTAAAAATACTAGCGTCTTCCAGATCCTGTGCTCCACCGCAGTGTGAGCGAGTGCCTGGATGTGAGGACGATGCCTGATGTGTGGGTTGTTCTCAGTGTGCGGATGTGGATGGGGGTCACGTGGCCATCACAGTGGTCAAGAGGCATCTGTGGTTTAGAGCTTGGGGTCTGGAGTAAGGCTTCCTGGTTTTGCATCCTGACTCCACCACTATCACTCTGTGTGACCTTGGGTGAGTAAGTTAACTGTTTGCTCATCTGTTAAATGTGGATACAGTACATTTTTCCCCAGGGTAATTGTGAAGACTGAATGAGATCAATGAGAAGAGATTTACAGTATGGTTGTACCAAACTGGGAGCAGGCAATACCACACTCCCGTTTCCAGCAGGAGAGTGCACAGGTCCAGCCATCATCTGTGACCTTGCAGTATAGTTCATTGGTAGCAAACATAGCTGGTAAATACACATTGGAAAAAATGTCTTTCTCACATTCACAGTGATGGATTAGACACCTATTGAATGCATGATCTCATTTATATTTGGAACTAAAAGAGTCAGACTGGTAAAGGCAGAGAGTAGAATGGTGGTTGCTAGAGGCTGAGAGGGTGGGGGAAGAGGGGAGGTGCTGGTCAAAGGGTGCAAAGTTTCAGTTATGTGGGATGACTGAGTCCTAGAGATCTAATGTACAGCGTGAGACTATAGTTCATAGCACTCCATAGTATACTTGAAACTTGCTGAGAGAGTAGATCTTAAGTATTCTCAGCACACACAAAGAATGGTAACCCTCTGAGGTGATGGATATGTTAATTAGCTTGATTGCGATAATCATTTCACAATGTATCGTATACCAAAACATCACATTGTACATTTTAAATGTATACAATTTTTCTTCATCAATTAGACCTCAGTAAAGCTGGGAGAAATGCAAATTTCAATAATGCCATGGTGGCCCCTCTGAAGTGAGTAAGGGAGCTTTGTGGAGTTGTCATTTGACACCTCATCATAATTGGCTGACTTTGGGTTAACTGTGAGATCTGAGCATGCCAGTCTGGCCTCTAGGTGTTTTGCTGTTTTGTTCGACGTAGTTATGTAAACAAGCATTCTCTATGTAAACGTTGAGGAAAGTGAAAATACTAAAACAGATTAAATATAGAACCAGGCTGGATGCCACATCAGTGTTTTAGTGACAGCAAAAAACATCATCTGTTACATTTAATTATTGTGGCTAGTTTGAGTTCTGTTGGTTTGATAGTGTTTGTGGTTGGTTTATAAATGTATTGGGGATTTTATATTACATACAGTTTCTGCTGCTGCACATTTAAGGAATATTTTAATATTCCTTAAATATTAAACAAGTGAACATTGAGAGTAAGTTTCTTCTTTTAAAGAGGGGCCATACGTCAGTCAAGAACATCAACTTGATCATCGATAGTGTACAGAGAGAAGTCCTGTGCACCGCGGGTTTTCTGACGTGCTGGGCACTCAGTACACGTCTCTCGGTGCAGCTCACAGACGGGACAGAGGAACGCTTTTGCCCTGCTGGATTCTCTGAGCGCTGGGCAGCTGGGTTATTCTGGCTCTGTGGAGGAGCTTCCTTGATTCTTCTTGTGTGTGCTTTTAGAAGAAAGGGGCAAGAGTATTTCCCCCTGTCGTTGCTCAGTGCTCATATCTTCCGTATTCTCTTCATCAGAAATAGCCACTTCCAAATTCTTACCTTTTTCCCCTTAAATTAGATACACCACGATTCTATCTACTGTTACTTCTTGTTCACCTTTTTATATTGGGAAGTCAGCTGTCAGCATGCTCTCAGACCCCCAGTGATAATGTTGGGCTTTCTCGGCCTTTCTTGCCCCGTGAGCTCCATTCTGCTCACAGATGACATCCTCAGTCCTCACTCTGGTTCCCGGAGGTGGGTGGGATCAGACAGAGCGGCTGGGTGTGAGAACAGGGCTGCTAGAGAGAGGCTGAGGGAAGCAGTGGGTTACTCCCTTTATGTTAGCATTTCTGCTTTAGGCAGGCTTCTGTATTTGCACCTGCCTGGCATTTTCTTCAAAGCATTTTTCAGGTGATAACAGTCATTAGCTTCATTGCTGCAGAATCAAGTGAAAGGGATACCAGTGTGGCTGTTGAGAAATAAGAACTTTCACTCCACTCTAGGAGTCATTAAGAAAGATCAGTTTTGTCTGTTGGTTTTGGTGTGATTTTTGCCTAGGAGTTGGAGTGTATTTGTTTAAATTGATCTTAAATTCTGAAATTGATCAAAAGAAACTCCTCTAATAATATAGTTGTCTAAAGTCTATTCACTTTAGCTGTTGGAAGGTGCAAGATTAATATTCCTAAAGCTCAGCTCTGATCATTTTTGTTTTGTTTCTTTTTCAACGTCATGAACTTTGAAGTCAAAAGACCTGGCTTCATTTTCTGGGCTGGTTATATAATCTGTCTGATTCTCACTTTCCTCCTCCACTATGGAGATGATAATACTCACTTCAAAGGATGGTTGTTACGATTAAGTGGTGCATGAGATACTAAGCACAGTAGATGCCAATAAAACTTTAAAAAGATGAAAAGCTAAAAACCTATAATGACCTCTCTGCCCCCACAGTGTAAAATTCAAATTCTTTGATGCTGTGTTCTAGACCCTTCACAGGCTGGCCTGGAACGACCTCATAACTGACCTGTTCTTTCCAGCCAGACAGACAACTTCATTCTTCGATTTCCATAAAATAAAACAGTCACTTTCAAACTTTTTGACCCTCAATATGAAAGACATTTTGACTCTCAGTGTGAAGTACCTTTTACGTATGAAACAAAAGTTTCATGAAGCAGTATCATCTTGCCACGTGAAATACATTCTGTTCTGTTTCATTGAGGAAGAAAATGCTGGTCTTGACCCATTAAACTGATATCAGCAGGTTTTCAGTCCCTCTGGTTGAAAACACTGATCCAGAAGGCCCTCCATCTGCATTTCTTGCATGGAGAACCTCTACCCTCCCTCTAGACCCTTAACCCCATCATGAAATCTTCCTTCATCTTGGCGTCTGGTGGCCTTCTCTGAACTCATCACTTTTTCTTAATCTCATATATGGCATTCCCTGCAAATTGGCTTTTATTTTTTTTTATGTTTATTATTGTCTGTATTTTCTTCTTCTTGTTAATTTTTCCTTCTTCTCCCCAAAGCCTCCCATTACATAGTTGTATATTTTAGTTGTGGGCCCTTCTAGTTGTGGCATGTGTGATGCTGCCTCAGCGTGGCTTGATGAGCGTTGCTAGGTCCACACCCAGGATCCAAACCAGCGAAACCCTGGGCCGTCGAAGTGAAGCTCGTGAACTTAACCACTCGGCCACGGGGCTGGCCCCTGGCTTTTATGTTAATTATTGATTTATAACTTTGTGACTAGATGGTGAGTGCCTTCAGAGCCTGGTCCCTGTGATCATTGGTCAGCCTGTGTGTGTAGTACAGTGCCCTGCCCGCTGAGGCCCTCTGAGGTGTGTGAAGAAATTGCATGGCCTCTTGGATGCTTCACTACCTTTGTGCTGACACTTGAAAGCCTTAAAATTGGGAGTTTGTGTGTGGGCCCTTGGGAGCGGGGAGCTCTGGCCATGACCACTGCCTAGATCGATGTTTTCATGTCTTGGGCTGCCTTGGATTCCTTGCGTATCTAGAGAAGAATATTAAGTTGGGGTTGGGATTCCAGCTTCTGAATGGAGATTCTCAGTTTCCTGTTTCCCAACATGGCTTTGCTGGATCTCAGAGGCTCATTTCAGCTCCAATAGTGTATGAGCAAAGATCCATAGCAGCCTCCTCTCTGATTAAACACAGTGATATCTTTAAACCTCAGCCTTTGCAGCATGTAACAGGTAATGATTTTAGCCCATGAGACCTGCATTTTGTAGCAAAGACATTTAGATATGTTTCCATGTGTGTATACACTGCTCTATAGATCCTGTATGTGATAGTATTTATATACAGTATTTTATTATTCAGGTAGGGCGTTTCATCTACAATGAAAAAATATGATGTAGACCGGAATAGAATATTTATATCTTGACTACACACTGTACCTCACATCTGGAACCCAGTTTTGAGATCCAGACTAATGATGAGACATAGAGGCGTACAGGACCCATTTTATGTTTACACAAATTATCTACCCAAAGGTTGACCTCATTTAAAGGAACTGATTTAATTTAGGAAACTTATTTCTTTCTCTTTTAAATCTAATTTAAGAAGCTTGATCAAAGTAGTAATAGATACCAGAGAAACACTCGTGCAGCTATAGGAACTAACAAATCTAGACATAGTCATATCTGTCAATACGGGGATAAATTACACATCAGAAATATCTAGGAAATTATATATGAAGAACAAATTAACATCTCATGAAGCAAACAGTAAAAAGATAAAACCACACTGATAACTGCATGATAGAATCTAGTACTGACACAGTTTTCATGAATGATGTTCTTTTTAAAGAGGCTGATGGACCTTCAAATTTTTGTAGTAAATCTGTTCATCTATAGGCAGATTTTCTCTTTTGAGCATCAAACACTTATAGGGCCTTATGAAATGAGTTGAGTTTAAGTCAGTGCTCAGAGAATTTGCAGACAAGTTTCCTTATTTAGGTTCTTTCCCATCCAGTCTGCCAGTTACCGGAGCTGAAGTGTGTGTCAAAGGAGGCGGGATTTGTCTTAAAAGAGATTTGGAGAAAATCTTCCTTCAGTATTTAAAGTGCTTGACAAAGTCATGTTCATGTGGAAGCCAGTTTTGAGATGAGGAAGTTAAGATCAGGCTCCTGGCTGCGCCCCATCTGGTGGGACTGGCATGGAGCACTAACGAATCACCCAGGGTCTCCTCATTCACTAATCCTGTTGCATGAAACTTCCCCGCTGGCTCAGGCTCAGGGCAAACTGCAGGCTCTCAGCCAGCTTATTTTTCATCAGCACTCTGCTACCTCCATAAATTCATGTGAACCTAATATATGCTGTCAGCGGTTTACTTTCCCATGGCCACCCTCTCTGGTTAAACAGCTTTAAATGAAATCTTATATTGAAAATGAAAAGAAGTTTCTTGCAAAAGAAAAAAAAGGAAGATTTAAAATCCTCTTTGTAATCTTTTTTTCCCATGGTATATACTATTTCAGTTCTGGTAAAAAATATGCTAGATTAATTGACTAATGCACAGATGACATGACAAGTGCTTTTTGTTATCTGCAAAGTGGGCCTATCTTATGCTTAAGGAAGAGACTTTTCCATGACATTTTTAATTGCAACAGTAGTGTGTTTACTGAGTGCATACTATACACAAAACACATACCTTAACCCATTAATTCTCGCATCAGTCCTGTGTGGATGCTATTACTGCTTCCATTTGCAGGTGAGAAAATTGAACCTGTCATCTTGTCCAGGGTCACATCTAGTAAATGCTAGGGCCCATTTTGAACCTTTGTCACCAAAGGCCATCGTCATTTGACTGTTTACTAGTCATAATTCATACAGTACATTTATACTATCCCTTTTAACTTGAGGAAATTATCAATAGTCTTAAAGATGTAATTCCTATTTCCATTTTGATTTTTTACACTCATCTGGATAGATCATTTTAGAAGCGCGTTGATCTCTAGTGCATTGTTTTATGTCTTCAAATGATTTTAATATCATGCAGCTTTTGTTCAGAGAATGAAAAGTTGTGGGCATTTTTGAACCAGAGAAAATAAGTGCAGCTTATTCATACATCACTCACACTGTTGTTCATCTTGAGACGCTTCCAAGCAGTCTAATAGAAAAGGAAAATTCCAGAGTGCACACACATGGATGGTTTCCCAGGCAGAGCTTGTTGAGAGCCCAGCCTTCCGTCCTGAAACTGAATGGTTTGGCTACAGCTTGTCCTGTATGTAAATTAATTTCCAAGAGTCTGTGTAATAAACTGTTATATAAAAGAGTGATTTGTCAAAACCCATTTCCCCTGTTAAAAATCCGTAACTAGAGAGAGCAGGTTGATATTTCGTGGCTCCTGTGGATTCTGGGTTAAGCCAATACTTTCTCCTTAGTATGCAGTGCTCAATTTCTTGGTGAAAAGACTCCGTTCCATTTCTTTTTATAGTGTCATGAAAAGTTGGAAAGAGGAAAAACTGAGCTGAACATACAGAATAAGTAACTAAATGGTGCGTCAGGCTGCCCTTTTGTTTTCAGATGTGCCCCTCCCCACCCTTTGTGAGTCACTGAGCCAGGAAGGCCGATCAAAGATGCCTCAGTGTATAGAGCATTCATGTGCAGGTTTATTTGCCACCCACAACAAAGGACTGATTGCCTCCAGGCCTTCTTTCACAGGATAATCAATGGATCTGCATCTCCTGGTGTGCTCCTTGTATCCTGCATTCATCTCTCAAGCTGTTCTAGGTTTGGATTGACGTCATCCTTCTGATGCTTTATGTTCAATCTAGTAAAAATATTAAGAGGATTTTAAACAAGAGTATGGAAATGTGAAAAAGAGCTTAAAATGAAGGTATCTGCCATCATTCTTTTTGTGCTTGCTTGATTTGATCAGAATTATAACTTCTGTGATAGCTGTTAAGAAGGCTGCATGGCATTGCTAGGATGTGGCATGTTTCTCTCAAAATTTAGCATTTCAAAAGGTCCAGCAGGAGAAAATACAGTTCTCATTTTAATGTGAACTTGAGGTTCTCAAAGATGATTTTTTGGATGCCTTTGTTACTAATGTTATTAATGAGATTTCATTTTAAGGAGGACATTCGGAATCTAACAAGAAGTCAGTGTACTCCAGATATAGTTTTCTGTAGTGGCTTTGCCTAAATAGGGTGTGTGTCTGCACGTGAGCACACCACGGGCCGGTTAGGTAGGCACCGCCACTCCGCTCATTCTGTATAATGTCCGAAGAATTGAAGTTACGTTCTCCTGGTTTTCTTTAACAGTTATTTCTAACTAAGGCACAATGGTTACTAAAATTTACCTGAAATATGCAGTTATTTCTTAGGACTGTTTTTAATATTTACACTTAAATGAGAACATTTTTAAATGAAAGACTTATACACTGACTATAGCAAAACGTCTGTTTAGTAACAGTCACTTTTTCCCCAGAAAACATATGAACGTCATTACGTTTCTTAGAAAAGAAAGTAGATTTTATCCACAAAAAATTAAAGAAATAAAATTTAAAAACACACACACATAGGCACAGAGAGTATTTGCATTAGGTTAAAAAAAAAAAAAATGTACCAGAAATAGCTCTGACAACGTCTCCTCTGCTTTCTCAGCTCTGAGCTGATTTCCGACAGGGCAGAGCAGAGGAGAGCAAACCATGAGCTCTTGGGTGGGAGGGAAACACCAACTCCTCTTGTGTAAAACAGTAATACTAAATGTGAAGAACTGTGACGAGTCTGAGATTTTGCCCTACCTGTCAGCCAGTATGTTACCCTGCCAATGGAGACGCCAGACTCCCAGGTCAGAGACATAGGACTTTATTAATCTCAGCAGTACTAGGAGCTGCTCACACTGGTAGTATCAATATTTTTCTCATTCTTTCCCTGAGTCCCGATTTCCATAGGGTGATGTAGAGAGGGCCGGTTGACACCTGTATGTGTAATGAGTTGTGTCATAAGAGGGGAACCCTGAGTTTAGGGAGCCCAAAACTTTTATAGTGGGCAGTAAGCCTGCCTGATCCTTCGCAGGATCTCTGTAAGGAAACACTGTATCTTCCAAGGCTGTCTGCTACACAAATTTCCTTGAATAGTCTGTAACAAATGACTCTCTTGTAATTCCATTCAATTTCTCCCTCATGACAAGTGCAGAAACACAAGAAAATTATCTCCCTACACAAGGTACTCTGGAAACAGACACCAAATAAGTGCAGATTCCACGACAACTAATGAGTGCTGATTTTTAAGGGCGGCATGTGTCCCGGATGACATAGCAAGTAGCTGCAGCGCCTGTCTCACTCTGTTATTTTAACAGATGGGTCCAATGTGATATTTTAATTGCATCAAGTATCTATATAGCATATCCTTTTCAAATTGTCTTTCCTTCACTAGCGTTGGGTCACCACAGTCCTTTGTAGTTGGGGCAGGTGTTACTAACCATTTGCGCTTCAAGAGATTGTTATTCAGTGACTTGGCTAAGATGGCACAGCTAGTTAACGTTCAGGTTGTCACTGCAGCTCGGGTTTCCTGACACCCAGTCTGTTGGTCTTTGAGACACACTGCATAACTCTGTCTCCCTTTTGTCTCCTACACAAGGCAAAGGATATTACTGGCCATTAGGGAGGTGACCCCACTCCGGACCTGAGTTCCCTTTTGGTCATTGCCATCCCTCTCAACTAATGTTGAGTCTTGCCCAGCCACACCATGGGGGACTGTTTGGTGGTGGTGCCAGTGGTGTCTGGAGTCAGAGACCAGTTTGAATTAAGAGAAGCTGCTTTCTTTAATGCTTGCTTGTTGCTGCTCTGTGTTTTAATTTCCATTTAATTGATCAAAGCAATCTCTGCTGTTCCAGCCCCTTTCTCTCCCTGACTTAGACTGTACTCACAGGTGAAGGCCTCTCCCTCTGTGGCTCCAGTGACCCCTCCCTCTCCTGGTTTCCTGCTGCCCCTCTGTCAACTTCTCTGCAGGCTCCCTTCTCCCCTCCTCTGTGCACCTCACCATAAATCTTGGTGTTCTCAGGACAATGCCTTGGTCCTCTTCTCTTCTCTGCAGACTCATTATATGGACTTAACAATAACCACAGTAATGGTTATTTACTGAGCTTGTTCTCTGTGCCAGGCACCTTGCAAAGCACATTGTGTGCATTGTCTCACCCAGTCTTCCCAGTGACCCTGTGGGATGGATACTGCTGTTCTCTGTATTTTATAGAAGAAGAAACAGAGAACTGAGAGGCTAAATTATTTGTCCAAGGTCGTGCAATTAGAAAGTGGTGGAGCCTGAGTTCTACCCTAAGTTTGGCTCTGGAGCCACCTTGCTGTCCAGGCTCATGGCCATGTGTGCCCGACTTTCATCTGAGTGGTAACTTGTCTACAACTGAACTCTAAAATTGATCTTTCTCCTAAAATATTCTCCCCTACCAGTATTCCTAACTTCAAAAACGACACCACAGCCTACCAAGCTGCTTTAAGCTAAAGTCTGGGAATTTTCTTAGCTTCCCATTTCTAAATTTCTAAATTTCTCATCTCCCATGAGTAATGAGTAATTCACTCATTCATTCAACAGATATTTATTAAGGACCTACTGTGAAGCACGTATTGTTCTAAGTTTGGGGGATACAGAATGAACTGAACGGACAAAAATCCCTGCTCTGTGGAACTTATGTTTTTGTGGAAATTAATATCCCTGTTTTACAGATTTGGAAACTAAGGACCAGGGAGATCGAGTGCCCTGCCCAAAGTCACATATTTAGGATTCAGACCCAGGCATTCGGGTTCAGGGAACTGTGGTCTTTGCCTTACACCCTGTGCTCCTGTCACCACGTCCCTGAGAATCTCCTCTTTAACATTCTCTTCTGTCTTCATCCTCCTGCCACTGCCTCTGCCTTTGTGGGCTGGGGTCATCGTCGCAGGATTGCTGCTGGAGCCTCCCCACTTGTCTCCTGCCTGCAGTCTCGCCTTCCTTCAGTTCATTCTCTGGACTGTACTGGAATGCTTTTTCTAAGATGCAAATCTGGTTCCATCACTGTTTTGCTTAGAGTCCTCAGTTGGCTTCCCATGGTGCCTCGGTACCCACAACACACAGCCCGTGGTGATGAGGCCCTGCTGAGCAGCCGCCAGCCCTGAGGTTCTCAAGCTGTGCCGTGTAGCACAGTGGCCTGGAGTGCAGGTAAGACAGGGCTTGCCGGGCCCCACTCCCAGTGTCTGATGTCACATGTGGACTGAGAATTTGCATTTCTGACAAGTTCCTGGCGGCCACTGCTGCCGCAAGAAGTGCTGCCTGTGGCCCGGCTGCCCCCTCCAGCCCTGGCGGGGCCGCGGCTCCTGAGGGACATGCTGTTCCAGGCTTCCATCCTTTTGCACAAGGTACTTCCTCTGCAGAAGATGGTCTTCCTCTCTCCTTCCCGTTAAGATACAGTTCAAGTGTCCCTTCCTAGGATGTGTCCTCTGGCCCCGCAGTGACCCGGTCCTCGCCTAGCGGCATGTTTCTGGGAAGGCCCTGTTCCCTGTGCGTGAGTTGTGGTTTTACTTGTTTCCCGCCCGCTGCCTCTAGACCCTTAGCTCTATAAGGAGGCCTTTCTGTCCCTGGCCCCTCCCACAGTGCCCAGTAATATTGAAAATGGTCACTAAATGAGTGGAATTATATAATCCTACTTGTGCTTTAAAAAAGAAGAATCCTGTTTTAATTTTTATTTGCATTAACCCTTAAATCTTGCTTAAGATGGTGTTTAAAACATTAAGGTGTTTCAACACAAAAGCAGTGTACATTGGGTGCATTAACCTTGCAAAACTGCCGTTCGCAGAAGCTCACTACTTGGCTATTTAACGCAAACAGCAGGAGCTTATTCCACAAGGGCTGGTGTTGGTCTACAGATAACTGATTCATTTCTCATGCCTACGGTTTGAAATACTCAAGTTATCCCCCAGTCCTCCTCAGCCTTCACAACATCTCTCTGGTATGTTCTTCACTTGGGTTTTATCTAATCAGAGCGTTACAGATGGAAGAGCCCAGGCGGTGTGAGCCTTGCTTTTACGGAGACAAAGATTAGTGGGCTGTAAACTTGCAGCCTCCATGTTTTCATCCAAAATTGCATAGCGTAATCCCTCATATTCCTTTCTGTGTGTCTGCATTGCCTGCACAATTTCCAAGGAGAATATAGGTGTTATTGCCTGCAGAGCCCTCCCCTTTTCTCTCCCTTACCGTCTCAGATTACTAGTTCTCGCCAGAATGTTAAGCTCCAGACTCTAACAAAGGAGCTGCCAAACAAGACTGTGGACATTTCTTCAAGGGTGTCCTGGCCTTCTGGTGTGGCGAAAGTTCAGGGGCAGAGCGCTCTTCTGTCCTCTCTGGGAGACAGGAGGAGAGCACCCAGGGCCACAGCGCTTGGGAACTGGAGAGCTCCACCCCTTTCCCAGGCTCTGCTGTGCCGGATCGCTTTGGGAACCGTTTCTTCCGCTTCCAAAATTCCACAGGCAAGCAGAGGGCAGCTTCAGGTGGAAGTGTGGCCGAATTATGTGTTCCTTCACATACTGAGTGACAACAGCTGACCCTGTAGTTCAGAACCACCAGCGTTTCTACTCAGTTACTTGGAAAGGAACGCTGCCCTCTGCCAGATCATTATTGGTCTCTGGAGCACCATCAGCCTCGTGCCTGTTCTGCACATTTTATCGTTAACAGTGAGCTTGTCACAGGACTAAGCATGAAGGAAATTAATCTGATCTCTTATTTGTGTCTCAGGACCCTCTTGGTTGCAAGTAACTGCCCCCAAAGTAGCTTGAACTAAGATAGGAGGGGGGATATGTATATGCCCAGGGGCATGGTGGGGACCACAGGACCAGGAATTGGGGCCGAGGCTCCGGGGACAGAAGTTACTGTGGTCTCTCTTCTGCTTTCTCTGCTTGCTTTCTCCACGGCAACCCCAGTCTGTTCTAGCATAAGGGAGACTGAGGCTGACAAAAATCACCGCGTCCAATACTGCATTCCTGGGGAAGGCAGTCTCTGGTTCAGCATAGTGTTTAGTGGAATGGTACTTCCTGAGTCACATGTCTCACCTTCGTCAACTCATCAGTCTAGAGAGCGTAGAGTGGGAGTGGACCTTCCTTTGCAGACATGGCTGCAGGGGCCCACCCTTGAGGGTGGGGCCGGTGTTCAGAAAGGGAGGGTGTAGATTGAGCAGCTGCCCAAATCAACACTGGTTATAATTTATAACCCACATTCTTCCAAAAGGATTGTATATTAAAAAGTGGCAATAATGAAAGCAAAACCCATTTACAGAGGATATAATACAAAAACAAGCAGAGATAAGGTTAGGGAGAGGGAAGATGCATCAAGAAGCCCTAATGGGAAGAAACTTATTTTAATGTTGGATTTAAAAATTAGTAGGTTTTTAAATTCTGGGGCTGATGATCATACCCAGAATTCCTGAATCAGATTGCTAAGATAAGACATAGAAAAGATTTGGAATTAAATATGATCTCAGTGTTCTGACTAGGATTTGTTAGTTTCTTTTGAAAGAAACTGTGTACGTGGTTCTCAGAAGGATGCTCCAGCGGGTACCAAGAGGGAGACGGTGAGTTGGAGGACAGGTGCTGCTGCCTTCTGACATGGGCACCTGCTGTCTGGTGAGCACAGCCCCTATCGCTTCTCTTTTCTGAGCTCAGGTCATGTCACTCCTTTACAGTGCTCTGTGTGTGTAAATGTCAAATAGGGCACAGGCAGCAAGTGGTCCAGAAGTTCAGAAGAGAGAGGGCCCTGATCTCTGAGCACGAGGATTCTTTCTCATACTCGGAGGAGGCAAGAGTTGAAGCAGGGTTTCATATTGACACATCATAGGTCTGGAGAAAGGAGGTGGGCAGAGAAATGCCTGAGGAAGGGGGAGGAACTAATATGCAGGATTATGCCAGGTACCCGTGATGGCTCTTTGAATCTCACCCAGCCCTCACGTTGTCACATTGGCCCCTACTGTTGTTTTGTGCATTTCCTTAGGTACCTTTAGTCTCTCTACATGACAGATGAGGACCATGGGGCTTTAGGGAGTCAGGAAACTCTCCAGTGGTTCTTTTTCTTTCCAAAGACAAACCCCAGCCATCACCCTGCCTTCAAAGCCCACCCCAGCCTGGCTGTGGCTACCTGCTGCCCTGTGCTCTCCGGCCCTCGGCTGGCTGGTCCTCCGACCTGCCTGTACCCTCTGCCTTAGGGCCTCGGCCAGCTGCTCCTTTGCCTGGAACACTCTTCCCCAATGTCAGCCAGTCAATTCCTCCCTGTCCTTCGTGTTTTTGCCTGTGTAGCCTTCTTAATGGAGACTCACTTTGTCCAATCCAGCTTAATATTACAGCACCCCCTCCACCCTGCGCCACATTTCAGTCCCCTTATGCTGGCCTCCTTTCCCACAGTGCTTCTTATCTTCTAAGTCTGTATAATCTACTCATTTATGTTTCTTTTTATTGCTCTTCCCTCCCCACACACCCCGACTAGAATGTCAGCCCCATAAGAACAGGCACTTTTGTCTGTTTTGTTTCCTGATTTATCCAGAGTCCCTGGAGGGCTGCCTGGCTCATAGTAGATGCTCAGTAAATGTGTATTGAATGAGTGAAGAGCCTTTCCCGAGATCACAGAACCATGGAGCGCCCGAGCGGGGGTCAGCAGGCTGTGTTTTTGGGGAGAAGTGAAGTGTGAGAAGTTGGCCCCGGCTCGGATGGGGAATGTCCTGTTTACGAGTTCGAGACTTATCTGTCCTGCCGTCTTATCCTGAGGATTCCGGGCAGTTGGAATGTACAGACTGGGACACCAGGTCCCAGTGGCAAAATTGGGATTGACTTTCTGTGTATTGAGTTTTCCACTGGCCCATGCTTACTCCTTTGACGTGGCAAGAATTATGCCTCGAGGCTTTTTATTCCCCAGGTCAGCCCCCGCTCTGTAAAGACAGCAGGTGTTTTGTTAACGTAAGCATTTAGCTCACTTGTATGGAGCGCTGTACCCCACCCAGAACTGGTGCGTTAAAGTGTCAGAAAACGTCTAACAAAAAGTGCCTGTGTTGCAGTTTTAGGAAAATACATCTTTCCTAATGGCACTCTTTCTGTTTTCTCTCTTCTGTGCCAAATGTTCTCAGTGCATCTCTCCTGTTCATTCAGGCAGAGCGTAAAATTTTTTTAAAAACTTTATCAGAATGGGGAAGGGATGACAATCCCTCCGTTATTATTTAGGATGATGTTTGTGAGGTTCCCATTGAGGTGAGAAGACAGATGTGATTTTATTTTCCTCTGTCGTGTTTACCTTGCTGCGTTGTTATATGAGTCTGTTCACAGGATGCTGGGCAGAGGCATTGACGTAATTGGTATTTTTTAAGCAAAGAGGATTCAAGGTGTCAACTTAAGAGCTGCCTGTGAACTTGAATGTAGACCTCTACATAACTGCTTCCTTTTATGAACAAAAGGAGTGCGTGGTGGTGGGCATGTACATAGATTTTAAAGAGTTTATTTTTTAAAAGTATAGAAGCTGAACTTTCCTTTAAAGCAAATTCACATAGCAGCCAAAATACACATAAAAGAAAACTGTCCTTCAGAAATGCCACTAGATCTCAAGCTGGTTATGAAATTGGCACCCGAGAGTTATTTCTGTCAGAGAGGACATTAGATGAATCCTGAAGAGCCATGGTCTCCGTGTAGAAGATGCCAGAAACATAACATTATCCCGAAGACTCCCCTCTCCTTCACCCTTGGCCCCTCACCATACGCAGTCATCACGAAGATGTCAGCTTTACTTCTAAATAGTCTCACTTCCATCTGCTGCTTCATCACATTTCAGTCCAGGACCTGAGCAGGTCTCGTCTGCATGACCAAAGCTGCCTCCTTCTGGTCCCTGTCTGTCTACTCTGGACTCTCCCTGATCCTTTCTGCAGCCCAGGTTGTTCTGTTTCCAAAGCCCAAATCGGATAAAGGCTTGCCTCCTCACCCCATCCCAGCCCGCCACACACAGAGGGCCTTTACGTGGCTTCTTCTCACTCTTAGGGCAATGACTGAATTCCTTGATGTGGCTTACAGGGCCTGCATGGGCTGGTCCATGCTTGCATGTCTCATTGCAGACCTGCCGTACATTCCCCTTGTCCCCCATTCCCTGTGTACCAGCCATACCAGCCACCTTATAGACGGTTTTACTTGCTCTACTCCTCTCACCACAGGGTCTGTGCACATTCTCTTCCCTCTGCCTGAAACACCCTTCTTTGCTTTGCCAGTTAACATCTTCTCATCTTTCAGACACCAGTTCCTACATCCCTTACTTAGAGAAGGCTTCCTGGACCAGTTTCTGGGTCAAATACCCCTCTATATACTCTCTATTAGCCTTACTTTCTTCTCCGTTATGGCACCATCAAGGGTGATTTGTATGTTACACTTTGATCATTTGATTAAAGTCTCTCTCTCTCTTGCTGGACTGTAAGCTCACTGTGGGCTGGCCCCTGTATCTGTTTTCTTATCTTCCTTTATCACAAGACAAAAGTAGTACCTAGAACAAAGTGAGAACTCAGGAATATGAGTTGAAGATTGTAGATGGATGAATGGCTTCTTGAAGTATCTATTTTTATACCAGTTAGAATGGAGTACTGGTCCATTTCCAAGACGTTGGAGGCTCAGCATGGACTAAAACAACAGATGGAGGAAGAGATCTTCCATTCGTAGGCCTCAGAGAAAAGGGGGCGATGTGTCCCTCCGGGCAGAGACCCCAGTCACCTGGTCACATCCTAGGGCCATTTCCCTCCCAGCTTTTCCTGAAGATCCGCTCTGCTGGCTCTTGTTCTGCCGAGCCTGGTGGGCTCCCATCAGTGCGCCACTCCCTCAGTGTCCACCTAGTGCCATTCTCACGCTCAGTCGGGAAGACAGACCTGTGCCTTGAATGCCTAGAAATTAAAGGAGCTATTTTGAGTCTTAGGACAAGAGTTTCAGTATAAATCTCTAT
This sequence comes from Equus quagga, assembly GCF_021613505.1. Taxonomy (NCBI): domain Eukaryota; kingdom Metazoa; phylum Chordata; class Mammalia; order Perissodactyla; family Equidae; genus Equus; species Equus quagga. The sequence continues at coordinate 76,848,755 of NC_060269.1, forward strand.
CCCTTCTTTGGCCGGACAAACATTTTATGCTCATCAGGAAAGTACTAACGTAGTTTTGAGGTTGAGTTGAGAAGTCAGATTTCCTGAGCAGCCCAGCTCAGGCACCTATGTGATCCTAGGAGAATTACTTAAGGTTTCTAAGTTTCTATTTCCTCAGTAGAAAATGGGGACAGGATTGTACCTACTGCGTGGGATTGTTATGGGTACTTTGTCCAATAGTAATATAGTGCAAGCCACATGTGTAATTGAAATGTTCCAGCAGTTATATTTAAAAAGTGGAATCAAATAAGTGAAATTAATTTTAATACATTTTAACCCAGTATATCCTAAGTATTATCATTTCAACATGTAATCAATAATAAAACAGCTATCAATGAGATATTTTAATTCTTTGTATTCATATTAAGTCTTTAAAACCCAGTGTATACTCTACAGTTACCAGCACATCTCAGTTTGAACTAGCCACGTTTCACATGCTCATTGGCTAGTGGCTGCTGTATCAAGCAGTGTGGTTCTTATCAATTCATATAAAACACAGTACCTAGTTCATACTCAATGTTCAACAAATGCTGGCAAAGTTATTGTTATTCCCTGTAAAATATCAAAATTGGATGGACAGACATTTGTCCTGCGTGCTTGCAGTTTTTGCTTCATGGGAAGACAGCTCAGATCTGTTGACTTCAGTGCTCTCGGCCGCTCCCCTCGGGTGGTCCCTGGGTTTCGGAATGAGGTCAGTTTGCTGGTTTATGGTCATCTTTCTTCGGGAGGCGGGAAGGGGAAACAGTGCACCTCAAGGGCGGTGTGCCTGGCTCTGGCTTTTGGCTCTTCTCTGTGTAATTATTTGGAGCTGGAACAGCTTGATTTTAAAACAAAACACATGGGCTGAGAGGAATGGGGAGGCCCTGTGCCAGTGGTGTAGCCCCGCAGGTATGTGCAGGCAGAGGCCCCTGCCCCTCTCCACTTGCTTAGGTATCAAGTGTTTTCCTTCACTTCACATTCAGTGTTGTTTCTCCCAATCTTTAAACCCTTGTTTGGAAAGTCACAGTGAAAGCAGGAAACACCGGAGCAAGATTATAAAGGAAATCGTCTGTGTGACTTCTTTAAATTCCGTTTTTTTCCTCTCTCCTTTTTGTGGAAAACCATTGGTTTCCAATCTGTTTACGTGGTTTGTGAAGGAAACAGGTTTTTCAAAGTGCCAGGAGAGAGGAGAACTTCATAGAAAGAAGAGAACGCTGACCCACCATTGAATTTTCTCTTCTCCTTCCGCTGCTGACACCAGCGTGGGGAGCTTCTGCTCTACACTGGCTCTTAGGTGAAGGCAAGGTTTTATTTCTTTTTACCTCCTCAACTCCCTTTGCTTGCTGGGGGAGGAATATTTCACGTCCTCATCATATCCCATGTAATTCTAACCTAATTGCATCAACTTTTTGACCATGGGGGAAAATGGGAAGTTCTGAGTTGATGTTAGGCTCATCTTGGTTCAAATCCGTGCTCCTCCTCTCAGAAGGTGTGTGCCTCTGAGCAAATTAACTCTCTCAGCCTCATCTTTCTCCTTCTTAAAGTGGGGTTAATCGTAGTGACTATTCAAAATAAAATTCTTGAGAAGCTGTAGAGAGACACTGCACACCAAGCAATGAGCACAGTGCCTGGCAAGGAAGAAGAGAAGTCAACGTTAGCGATCAGGCAGGGCCCAGCAGTAACACGTCCACCAGGAGGGCCAGCTGCCCGCAGTGTCCTCTGCCACACCATCCCCCCGTTGCTGTGGTGACACAGGACTGAATACTGCATCAGGGAGGTGACCGCATGTTTGACCCCCAGGAGCTCAGGCATCCGAAAGGTAGGCGTTTCATGGAAGGAGTGAGGTACATTCGTGTGAAGCCAGGCGCTCCATGACCTGCAGGTCTGCTGGGGTCCTTTGTGTGCACTTGTCCCTTGTTACCCTGTTGTGCCGGGCCCTGCGAACATGGGAGTAATGTGCTGAATTCTTTTATTCCTGTATGCAGAGTCCGAAGTCCCTCTGAGTCGTTCAGGGGACTGGTGCATCCGTTGTTTCAGATCGGAACCGCAGAGTGAGACAGCTCTCTGGCTAGGGCAGTAGAGGGGCTGACCCAACATCTTCGGCTGGGATGTTGAAAACAAGAAATCATCCTAAATGCTTTTCAAACCTCTAAGAGCCAGGGTAGGAAGAAAGGGGCCTTCAGTTTGTGCCAAATCCAGGACATGCTGAAGCTTCTCTCTAGGGGCCCAGAACGTCTGGTACATCATCTCACTAGAACGCCAGGGACTTGTCAGGAGATTTGGGAGGTTCCCCTTTTTAAAGCACTGCCACATCTTCAGAGCCCTCAGTCGTGTGTTTTCTCAGGCCCCCTTTTCCCTGTGCTCCTGCTGTTTGCCCAGCCCCTGTTGGGTTTATTATCCGTGGCCTACAAAGTGTCAGTGCCTCCCCACTCGGATGGTGGAGGCCTCGCCAGGGGATAGTCCTTAGGTTTCCCCGAGAGGGGAAGGAATCACCAGCCTCACTCTCGTGTTCTCTGCGCAGCACTGTCAGTGAACGGCTCTCCTGACATTTAACTTAATCAAGATGTTAGCAGAATAAGCAATGTGTGCTGCTGCCGTGGGGCTGAAACTGCTCGTCAGCCTGCCCACACTCTCCTCACGTCAGTGTTTGGAAAGGAAATTCACAGTTGATGTTGATAATAAAGATGAGGAATAAGAAGTGTCTTTCCTCAAGGCGAGTTACACCCAGTCCTGATCACTGAGCTCTCCGTGGGTGGACAGCCCTGTGCAGTGTGTCATCAAACCTGTGACGCCCTGATAAGACACATTATTTTAGAAGCAATCAAGGAAAAAAACAAACTATGAGATACCATCGATTTTAAGACACATCCCGATTTCAGAGATGTTAAAATGTGGGGGAAAAATGTGTATCTTGGAGCAGATGGAGTACAGTGAGAACTGATTAAAATGGGAAGTCCCCTGGTTACCAGTTGCTCCCCTCCTGTACTCGGCGCATCTGATGGACAGCACTGGGAGAAATGTGGGTGTGGATGAGAGGCGCCCTGTGCTGGGGCCGAGTGCATCTTTGTGCTCTCCTTTCACTCTGGCTCGCGTGTTATTTGTGTGCTCTGTGTTATATGTGAAGTTATGGCACTGAGTCGAGACCAGGCTGAGTCAACGGAAGTCTTCTCAACCACAGTATAAGTAATCTAAATTTCTGAAAAACAGAAGAATCCAGGAATTTTCTTTGGGTCACGCTGGACTTGAAAAGATTCATGTTACCTTCTGAAGGAGTAGTGAAATTTTGCTGAGGGACCACAGGGCTTCTGCGTGCGCTCTCTGACCAGCCCATCTCTAATGCTTGATGGGGAAGAGAGAATCACCCACGCTTCTAAATTCATGCTCCTGGTCATCCGTTTCTGAGGGAATGTGGGGCTCGGGTTTATGGGAGCTCACTGTTTCCTCTCCTGCCCTTTTACCTGCCTTTTAGGCAGCATTCAGCATTACTGATGACTTCCATTTTACTCAAGATGCTACCTAATTATTATTCTTCATAATCTGAGTGAATTCTAAGCACCTGCATGTCCTCAACCTTATTAATGCTGTAATAACTTTCATCAAGGGGATTATGGTATTTCTTTTCCTGTTAAAGACTGTTACTCAGGTTTTACAGAAAACTGTTTCTTAGCCAGGTAAAGCGACAAAAGAATTGATTGAAAACTTTCTTTATTTGTATTAGTAAAAACATGTTGTTTGCCTTATACTTATGCTGCTCTCTCTCTTTCAGTTTTTGGGAATAGCATTTCTTGGAATTGGACTGTGGGCATGGAATGAAAAGGTAAGTTGAATCTCATGAAAATGCACACATTCTGGTTGTTAGAGGCTGCACATTATGTTGTATGTCGTCTCTTTTTCCTCTTTCACAGCTGCAAAAGTACAAAGAAACATGGCTCTAGAAAGTATTCTTGGTAGATAACGTCATATTTCAGAGTCTCTAGGAAAGGAGCCTAAATTGATCACCACATCAGAATAATGACAGAAGTAACAACACACGTGCGTAACGGAGAGCGTGTGTTAGAATTTTGTCGGTTACCACAGCTACGTGTTCCCATGGCACACTCCGTCACTCGGGCATGAGAATTTCAGTAACGCTTATCGATATCACTACACCACCTGTAGCCTATTTTCTCTTTTACTTCTTAAACTCTTTGGAAGAATACTCAAGCCATAAAAATGACTTTTTGGTGTGAGCATTATGTGATAAGCTGTTAGCATGTGGCATGAAGGAAGCTGGACGTAATTCATGTGTCAGCATGAGATAACCCTATCATTAGGGCTCAAGAACGTGAATCTTGTCTGCTGATGGGAAGTGTTAAGGAATATTCAGAAGTTATGATCAAATATAGTATAGGAAAAGGAAAAATCCAGAAATATGGAGTCGCATCTTCTCGGCTACAGTGAAGATACAGTGTTCTGGACAGTTTTTCCTCTAAGTAACACACTCGTGACACCACTGCTCTGTGTCCACTCCTCCGCTTTACTTCCCATCCACACCTTCTCATTGTTTCTCTACAACTTCCCCTCCTGAGGCCAAGCACTGGAATTCGAAAATGAATACCAACTTTTTTCTTCCCTCTTTGGAAGTGAAATCGTTGGCAGCATTTTATCTATACTGGTATTTGGCTACATAGTGAAGCTTTATTATCTCCACTGTGTGAGAGTGAGGGAGTATGTGGATTGGTTAAAAGTAGTAAACTAAGAAGTTAGCTTAAATTTTCCCAGAAGATTATCTCTTTGGTATTTCGCCCTCTGAGCCTGACCACGCCTGAAGTCAAGCGTTCCTTTGAACTGTTATAGATGTGCTAAGAAAGGGGAGAAGATGAAAAGTCCCGCAGACAAAGCCCCTCAGATGCCAGGAGGAATTTCCACAACTAAAACCATGTTCAGATAGACTGCATCACGTAAGGGTCCAAGTAAATCCTGAGTTTGGAAACTGAACCACCTTCTGTTTATTTACCAAGTACTTCTACAGAATGTAAAATGTTTTATGGAAAATGAGCCATCTTCCAGCACATTATGAGGCAGGACAGTGGTTATATATGAAGGGAGATGAATCAAGTTCCCAAAACAGAGGCACTTTCATCTCTAGAAACTTCTATGTTGAATCCTGCCTTCTTTTGGATTATGATTAGCTTCTGCTGATCCCTTGTAAGCCTGGAGATGTGTATTGGTGGAGTCTCAGAAATCTCACCTTTAGGAGCCCTCTGGTTGGCTCAGTTCCAGATAACACAGCTTTTGATGCCTGTCCTTCAATAAGAGCCCATTTCTGTCTGCTTTGAAAAGATGCTGGAAGGCTCTAAATGAACTAATTGTCGATTCTAGCAGTAAACAGACAATGGTTTGTTTTGAAGGTTTTTTTCCCTTTGAAATATAATTATCTTTTTGTTTTGTCAGTTGCCTCAAATGGCTCTTCTCTGGTAAAATCAGAGACTTCTCAAACGGGCTGTATTCTACAGGTCTCAGGGCAGGGATGAACGGGCTTCGGGGGGACGAAACAACAGTCCCTCGTTTGTCAGGGCCACTCGCAGTAAATGGACAGTTTCTCTGGAGAGCTGACAGCCCTCGGCCGAGGTCACCCACGTGGCGGTAGTAGAGAGTAAACGACACGCAGTAGCCCAGTTTGGTGCGCACTTGCTTCGCATCTGGGCCTGGGGTGGGGACGTGGCAGTGAATGACGGGGAGTCCCTCCCCTGTGGAGTGTGCATTCCCATGGGCGTGCTGAGGGCAAGCAGTTAATTAGCCAAGGATATGCATCCAGGTACTGTGGAGTGCTGCCGAGAAGCATATGAGGTACAGGGTGAGGGCTAGTGGGGGGTTGATCTCTCTTAGGTAGAGGGGTTGGGAACAGCCGCCCTGAGGAGGTGGCATTGGAGCAGAGACCTGCATGCAGTAAGAGGGATCTGCAGAGCACTGGGGGAACATCATTCCAGGCAGAAGGAATAGCAGGTGTGGTGGCCCTGAGTCAGGGACTTGGAGATTCCAAGGGGCAGGAAGAAGACCAGTAGGACTGGAAGGGAGAGAGCAAGAGCAAGAAGAAGTAGGGATGTGGCAAGAGAGGCAGGCAGAAGCCAGAGCAGGCAGGGTCCTGCAGAAGGTCAGTGAGAGGAAGTCACCACAGCATCGTGATAAGGGAGTGTCCTGCTCTGGCTGTGTTTTAAGATCGCTCTGGTTGCTGTGTGGAAAAAGAGTACAACTTTGGGGTTGAACAGACCTGAGTGCAAATATTGCCTCCCCCATTTACCGTCTGAGTGACTTTGGGCAACTGCATTAACTTCTCTGAGATACCCTTTCCTTGTTTGTGCAGTGGAGACACTAACATCACCTCCTAGGTTGCTGTGAGGATCAAATGAGACAGCTCCTGACACAGTTCCTGGTATAACGTAAATGCTCGCTGGAGACATGGCCCCTTTCCTGGATTCATTACTACAGTGTGTCCACTCCTACATGGGGACAAGAGCAGAATGGTGACTTTGAAAGCTGCCTCAAATTTTAGGAGAGTTCCAGGCTCTCACCCGTGGACCAGAGAATTGGCTTTGTTTTGGGGTCTCTTAAGGAGGATGTGATGCATGTCAGTTGCCTTGGTAACTGCAAAGGCTGCTCTGTCGAGCCCCTTTGGGTTAACTTCTAAGCTAGACCAGGCCTGTGATGGGATGATGTTCCGAGGTGAACCACAGCTGGCAAGGGCGGTGAGCAGCACATGCTTGCTGGGCCCACAACCCCAGCCCGTGCATCAGTAGACCCCATGAGATGTGCTGACATGCACACGTTCTTATGTGAAGTGCAGAGACAGTGGAGGCAAACAGGGTACGCCTCACGCTTCCTTCATACCAGGCTGAGCTTTACAACATTATGGTTGAATATTAGACATAATAATTAATTCATTTTATCTGAATTCCAAATCAACTGTGAAGATGCAAAGGATGAGTGTCTCTCCAGGGGAAACTGATTTGTGTGCAGTTTTTCAGAAATCATAGGATCTGCTGTTTTAGGAGGAACGTTAACAATTATGTAGCAGGAATCAGTCTACAGCAAGCTTGGCAGCATCCAGCTATAATCAGCTCATTCATTCGGGTGACACTTATTGAGCGCACAGCCCGGGACAGGGCTTGTGCTGGACTCTGGGGATGTGTTTCCTCAGGGAATTTACATTCGAGAAAGGGTGTATAAAATATATACTTACATACATAAAATAATACAATAAATGCTAATTTGGAGTGTATGTAAATTTAACAATTCCTGTGGCAAAGTGCTCACCACTTCTGTCTCTTTGGGTTTCTCTTACTACTAGGAAGACCTTCCTTCTACCAAATTAGAATCATGTCCTACTAGTTTTCATTCACTGATTATGGATCTACCCTGCTGGATCCCACAGAATAAGTCCTTCTCCATATTAGTCCTTGAGGTGGCCATGGTGTGGTTCCTTCTGAGTTTCCAGGCCAAACCTCTGCTTCTCCGAGGCTGGAGTCCCCTCTCCATCTTGTTCATGCTCCTCTGACCTCACTCTGTGTGTCTTCTGACCACTGAGAGGATGCTTTAGGGGTGTGGAGGGTATGGCCCCGTTATGTCTCTTCTCCCCTTGTCTGCTATCAGTGCAGCTGGAGGTGACATGTTGACCACTGGGAGTCCCCAGGTGCTCTCAGATCCAACTAGATCTGTCCACCTCACATCGGCTGGTCTTCAGAGTCCAGTGAAGAGTCCACACTCGCCCAGTTAGGGTTCCACTCACTTCTCTACCTGCCAAGACTACACTGCAGCCTGAGGCTGGCGTCCAGCAGGTTCCCCGTTCCACGCAGCTTGGTTTTTGCTGTATGTTTGACCAAGCTCCTTCCTCAATTCCTTCTTCTAACTCAGGCCTGCCTTTAGCTCCTGGCCCCAGTGCCACCTGGGTAATTCTGACTCAGCAGGTCTGGGGTGGACCTTGGAATGCTCTGTTTTAGCAAACCCCCTAGATTGTTCTGATTGCAGTCAAGTTTAGTTGTCACCGATATGTTGAGCAGCCCAAGGACAGAACCCAGTGATATGTCACTTGAGTTTTCCTTTGGGGTTGACATTCATTTACTTATGTGTGCCCTTGGGTGTCATCACTTAAGCAGTTTCTAATCCATCTACTTGTCGTTACATCAGACTGATTTGCTGCATCTTGTCTTTGTAGATAGACTAAATCCTCCACTTCATCTCTGGTTAACCAGCCTAGGGACTTCATTGAACCTGGCACTTTCTTATTTATTTATTTATTTTTTTAAAGATTTTATTTTTTTCCTTTTTCTTCCGAAAGCCGCCCGGTACATAGTTGTATATTCTCTGTTGTGGGTCCTTCTAGCTGTGGCGTATGGGACGCTGCCCCAGCGTGGCCCGATGAGCAGTGCCATGTCTGCACCCAGGATTCGAACCAACGAAACACTGGGCCGCCTGCAGCGGAGCGCGCGAACCCAACCACTAGGCCACGGGGCCAGCCCCATGGCACTTTCTTATTGAGTCCATTCTGGCTCCCGGAGCACATCGTTTTCTCATGCAGGTACTCAGAAACTCTTATCAGCGAGGCAGGGACTAAGGCTGGGTTTATCACTCCTCCCTTCTAGAAGCACTTTCCTCACTTGGCTTCCAAGATATCACATAGCCCCGATGTGCCCTTCTCACACTCCTTTGCTCATTCCAGCTCGATTCCATGACCTCTAAATTTTGCAGTGCTCCAGGCTTGGTCTTGCGACCTCTTCTCCCTCGTCACCCCTGCCCTAGGAGGTCTCATCCAGGCTTGGGATTTTAAACCCCATCTATCACTGATGACTTTCACATTTAGATCTTTGGTCCCGACCTCATCGCAACTCCAGACTCCTTATAGCCAGTAGCCAGCCCAGCATCTCCACTAACATGCTCAGCGGGCTTCTGAAACTTAGTGATCCAAAGCAGCACTCCTGAATCCCCCCTCACACTGGCTCTTCCCAAATGCAGTAAACAGCAGCTCCGTCCTTCCGCTTGCTCCGTATCCTTGACGGCTTTCTTTGCTTCCCATGCCACATTGGGTCCGTCAGCAAATACCATCAGTCTAGCTTGAAACTGTACTGCGAATCTGCTTTCTTCTCATGCCTCTGTCATCACTCCCTAGTCTAGGCTGCCACCACATCTTACCTGCCGTGGTGCAGAAGCCTTCCCTCATTCCCCTGCCTCTGCTCTTGAGCCCCACTCCCACCCCAGGCCCATCACCACACAGCAGCTGAGTGATCCTTTTAAAATGTGAGACAGATCCTCCACTGAGCCTGCCATCTCACTCAAAGACGTAGATGCCGCTCCATTACTTTTGGGACCATAGTTCCCATAATGTGCCCTCCCCCACTGTGCCCTAGCACCTGCTCACCATCTTGCTGTTCCTCCAGCATCTCAAATAGACCTACCACCCCAGGGCCTTTGCACCTGCTCTCCCCCTGTCTGGTGCGCTCTCCCCCAGAGACCCACATCAGTGTTTTCCTTTACTCCCTGCTCTCTGCTCAAATGTCACCTTTGTCCACAGGCTTTCCTGGCCTATTTAGAGTAGCCACTGTTACCCCATCCCCCAGCTCTTCCTTCCCTTCCCCTGTGGTTTGCCCCTATGTGTTTTCATAGGACTTAGCACTTCTGCACTAACAAGGACTTTTTCTCTACCCAAGGAACTTTCGTTTACTGCTCCACCCCAGTACTGGAACATTAACTAGCACATAGTAGGTGTTCAGGAAGTACTGCTTGTAAAAGAATGCATGAAAGATGAATGGGGAGAGCATCCTTTTAAACCCCAGCTGTATCACTCCAGCCGTGGCCTCAGGTCTCTAGTTGGCATATAGAGCATAACAGTTCTTACAGCAGAAAAGGAGTAAAATTACATGTGGTTTCTGGTGTCTGATATGATGGTGGTACACTGTTAGGAACAGCAAATCCATTAAGCCTGGGTATCAGAAAACTTTAGTCTCATTTCGTGGAAAAATTAGGGTATCTTTCCTTTTCCACTTTGCCCAATGCTTGTGCTTATGTCTTCGGTTTAGGTGGGATGAGCAGCTCTGCTCAGTACCGACCATGGCAGTGAGGGGCTCAGTAGGGTGGGGAGCAGGAGCAGTGCCCTCCCTGGTCCCAGTGAGCCCCGCTTCCCGCGGTCGGGGTGTGTGTGTGTGTGTGTCCCCTGCCGACCAGCACTGGAGGGTGTAACAGGACAGCTTGTCTGGCCTGAAGGCCCCTTGAGGGCAGGAGCCTGTCTCATCTTTCCCCCTCAGTCTGGCGCCTCCCACACCTGCACGCCCGGGAGGCATCTGTGACCGACACACAGTGAGAAGGCGCGCAGAGCGGTACACATTGTAGGACTCCATGAAGAGGCTTCGTTTTTACTTCCGTGATCTCTGGACCCCTCGAGGTAAAGTTTGAGGATGACTTCCTGCTTCAGAGGTGAGGAGAGTGAGGCCCAGAGGCGTCACACGGGGAGCTGGCCCCGTCCGGTCCCTCTGTCCCCTCCTCCTCCTCCTGGGACGGACGCGCTGGAGCAGGAGCGCAGCGTCGGAGCGGCTGGGCCTGCGCTTTCTCCCCGCCCCCGGGACAAGGGACTCATCCCCTGGAGGCCTCCTGACCTCTGTCCTTGGTCGTCTGCTCCCTTCACACCCTCCGGGCCTGCCTGTCGCAGTCGTCCGGTGGACTCGCCTTGGGAGACTCCCCCTTTCCCGGGACGCGAGCTCAGACGTGAGCATCCATGACTCAGGGCTTGGAGCACATAACCTGAGCAGAAGAGGCCCTCGGCCCTGAGCCCGCTTCAAGAACGCAGTTCGGAGACGCTGGGAATCCTTCCTGGAAGATTTCGTTTTACTGACAGATGCCTACGTTTGTCCGCGTCTCTCTTCCTCGGTTATCTGCTAATCCCCGGGTTCTCTGTCGCAGCGGACACCTGAGAACCGAGCGGCCTGCCAAGCCCGTGGAAAGTTAGTGTGTGGTCTGGCGGGCTGTAACCAGGATGTTCAACAAGCGTGAGAGAGAGTTTGAGAAATTAGCGTTTCTCTTTCGCCGTCCCTCTAAACATCATTGGGAGTGATTGCTCAGGGATGCAGATTCGGGCGCGTAAACATCGGTGCCCGGGTTGCTCGGTCTCAGGTACCGCAGTCCTGCTCTCGTTTCGAGGCACAAGTCAAGGCCCAGTGAGTAGGCAGGGCTGGAAATGATCAGAGCTGCACTCCTGACTTTGTGAAGTGTCCCTCTGCCCAGCTCTCTCTGTCCTGGGCAGTAAGGAAGGGGTCGGGTGATTGGCTCGAACCCCTGCTCTGCTGTGTCCTCGCCCCAGTGACCTGGCAAGTTACTCCACCTCTGGGTCTGTTTCCTGCTGTGGTAACAGGCCCACCTGGAAAGTTTACCATCTGGATGGAATAATCCAGGTGGCCTGGTGCTGGCCTGCCGTCAGGTTCATGGTATAGTGCTCATGTTGCTCACGTCACGACTTTCAGCGTGGCCGGCCTGCGTCACCACGGAGCCCTTCCCATGGCACCTACCTGCTGCCCGAGGAGTGAGCTTCCTGGATGCACAAATGACCTTGGCCTTCCTCTGCTCGAAGTGCCTTCAGATTCAAACCCAGCCCCCTGTCGGCCTCAGTCTCCTCTCGCCACTTGTCACACTTACACATAGACCCCTCGGTGGGCCAGGTCCAGGCACTTTGTCTCCGCACTTGCTGACGTGACCTTCTGCACCCGCACAGCACCCACCGTTCACCCCTCTGCCCGCACTCTCTACTCACCTGTCTCCCCTCCAGACTAGCCCCGGGCTGTCACCGTCCCTTTACACTGAGCAGCCATGACTGACAGTCCTGGCACCTCTCAGGTGATCCCTGTGAAATTATCTGCTCAATAACTGATGAGCTGTGTGTCTCTGAGGCCCTGGAACACCCGCCTCGAGACTTTGGGATGTTTTTACTTTGGTTTGAGGGCACCACGATCAGAGCCTCTAGTGCATGTTTCAGTTTAAACTTGCTACTTAAACCAGGAATATTCCTGAGTGTGTCTCCTGTCTTCTGAACATGCATGTGAAAATATCTGGGGAGTGGCTGGGAAGGTGCTGGATTTCTGAAAAGTGACCCTTTTGCATGTGGCTGTTTCCACGTTCGGAGAGGCAGTCACTCCCACCCTGGTGGGGATGGTGGTTTCCTGGCCCGAGAGCGGTGCCAGGGGAGGGGACTTGGCGCAGTGGGCTCCCCCCCACCCCCCACTTGACTGCAGGATTTAATGGAGACCTGAAAGTGACTGCCCTTCTCCCCTTCCTCTGCACGAAAGCAGGTCATGGCCGTTTATTATCTGCAAGAAAGGATTACTTGAATCTCACTGATGACCTTTTTTGACCAGAAAAAATGGGAGAGCACACGCCTGGAAAGTCGCTCGTCTTCCTTTACCTCTGCACCCGTTTGCTGGGCTGTGAGTGACGCTGCCCCTGTGCCCTTCCACCTCCCTGGGTTGGGCCCGGCGAGCTCCCACTTCTTCTCGTTCCGAGTCCTCTCTCTGGACTCTGCAGCAATTCCTTAGACAGATGGATGTTTTGGGTTTGGCAGAGCGGCTTTGCCGTGTAACATTCTTTGAGGATCTCTGCTGAATCTTTACGAGGCAGGTTTCCCTGTGGCCCTATGTTCCCAGCTTGGTCTTCCTATGGACATTAGATGTGGATTTAAAACCACATCTCCAACTCTCCAGGACCACCCCTCTCTGCATAGATCGTTTTCTTTGAAATGCTCTACTTTGCCATTCTTTCTCCAGCAGGGGAATGCTTCCCTCCCTTTTACTCTAGGAAAGCTGTTACCGGTTCCACCCCACTAGGGGCTGGTTTAGGGAGGGGTGGGAGAATCAGGACCCAGTCTCATAAATCTCGAAGGGGTCCATCTGGCCTGGCTTTGGGTGCACATTCCGTATGCCTGTCTCTCTGTTTCTCATCCAGCAGTTGGAAGGAATGTGCTTGTATATGCCAAAGCAGAGGAGTCCCAGGCCTTTGGGGCTTATTAATGCTGTTTTTGCATTTCTTTTCTGTGTGAGTTGAGAGAGAGGGAATTGCAGCTTGCCAGGTGGCGCCGAGGCCGTCCTGTGCTGGTGGTGGGGAAACCACAGACGCTCCTGAGGTTTGTTGGTTGGACCCTTCTGGAGCTTTGTTTGCCTTTTCATTCCCACACGTGTGCAGAAGCCTCTTCCAAGAAGAAGCAGTTATACTCAGAACATACGCCATTGTTGCAGAACCAGAGGAGAAGCTGCTTAAGTTCCAGCGAGAGTTGAATGAATGAGGTGCTGCTGAGGACCTGGAGGTGGAGGGGAGATGGGCTCATTTTTCACATCCTTGCTGAGACGTACAGTGTTCTTCAAACTGTTGAAGGAGAAGATCTCACGGGGAATAGGACATGGTTCAGTAACTGGAAGCTCACTCGGGAGCGGTGAGTTCATGACCAGAGTACCCAGTCAGCCCCCTGGCAGCAGAGGCGTCCTTGTCCCTGGTTCAGGGTGCTGCCCTCTTGGCGACGTGGCTGCTGATTGCTCGGCCTTGTTGACTGACTTCTCGCAGCTCTCTTCTCCACTGCACCGCTTCTGGGTACTCTTAGTTTCCACCCACTCATGCCTCTGCCTGCTCTTGGATTTTGCTTACTCCTGGCTTATCCCTTCTGCCTTTGCTCTGAGTGTCTTTTAGGTGACTTCCAATTCCCCAAGACAGAAGATCTGATTGACAAGTCAGTTACTGCCACCTCCGTTAGGCACGATCATTGGGTGCTGCCAAGGCTTTTCTTAGGGAGTCAGCAGCGCAAGTGCCAGAGCAAAACAGACTCCTCTCTAGTGTGGTTGAGTTAGACACCCCTCCTCTGTGCTTCTGTCGCATCTGATGTCTTCCTCTTGGTCTAATATCAATGTGATGATAGTGACAATGGTGACAAACTTTGATTGAATGCTTATTATGTGCCAAGCACTTAACCTAATATTTGGATTCACTTGGATTCTTTCTTTCATCCTCATAATCCCTTATGATGTAGAGTGCCATTTCACTGATGAGGAAATCGAGGCTTAGGCAGGTTTAGTAACTTGCCCAAGATCACACAGGTAGTAAGTAGTGGAAATGCGCTTTAAGACAAGGTGTCTATATTATAGTGTCCTGTCTGTCTGTCTGCCCCACCTCGAGCCCTTGTTCAGGCCACCCTGTCTGTTTGTCTGGATTCCAGGGGAAACTGTAGGTGAGCCAGGTGTGCTTGAGTCCTGTAAAGGATGGTTTGTGTGGGATGGAATGCTCTCTGCCACACTCTAGAGTGGGCTTGTCTAAATGGCTGGAATATCAGTCTCCCTTTTACCGTGATGGACGCACATCAATACATTTTTTGTGTATTGGCTCTCTAAACTTCTATTATAATGACATTGCCTCAGACACATTCCATTAATGTGTCTTATTTGGTTTTAGACACATACTGGTCTCCTTGCTAAGTTCTGAGAGAGACTGTCCAGTACCTCGTGGATAATGGAAATCGCCCATTTTCACTGGAGGATCATCTCATAAAGGCTCCAAATTGATATGCCAAGAGCTAGTTGTCCAAAAGCCAATCTGTGGAAGGGCTAATTTGCTGAATATATTTGTTTCTTTCAACTTTTTAAATTGGCTGGTATTCATTTTGTCTTTATAGCAGTACTTTTGTTATGGCCAATTTGTTTTTGCCTCTGCTGCAGCAACAGCTGTAGACTTAGAGAAGATGACTCGGGTCATAAAAATATAGATACAGGAACATGTGGTGTGACTGTGAAGAATTCTCAGGCATGTTCATTATGTCAGTTTTTGTTAATATAATCTTAATGTATAACAAGGAGTATATGTGTAGGAAATCCTCCTATATTCTTGAGTCTGTGCTCTTGAATATATGTTTCTTGCAACCTACGGTCTTGGTCTCTGTCTCTCTTATTCTCATTCTTTCCCATTCTGTCTCTGCTGCTGCTGTTCAAATTCCGCTTCCATGTCAACCAAGACAAATGGCTGCAGGAATGAGCACATGTGGCTAATTGCTCTGCTTCTCATCCACTTAGCCTCCTTCCAGTTAGATTCAGAGGATGGTGTTTCCTGACTTGATCCACCAGGTCCAATGCCCTTGATGTCTGTTACTCTGGGCCTTGCCCACAGGGTCCAGGCAGGAGAAGGAGAGGACTGAGGACTGGGTTGCAGTGCCAGACTCTGGGTGCACACGTCTAGCAGAAGCAGCAGTTCTGAGTACAGCAGAGTGGCCAGATGACATTTTCTATATATATTTTTCAATCAGTTTGAGCTATAAAGAGTTGGTATTTAAAGCCAAGGACTGACCATTCAGGTTTACATGGAGAATTAGAATGTAAATCATGTTAAGTATTATTTGTCAGAGACGTAGACAAGTACCTAAAAGTTCTATCTAGAACTGATCGTTTCGTTAATGATACTGAATTGATGGTGAGTCCACCTGAAGCAGAGCTGTTGACACTGGCTTAATTCCTGTGTTGCCTGGAAGTATCAGCCAGCCGAGTGAAGGAACCATATTAAATCCAACACTTTCCTCTACGCCTTGTCTGCTCCCCACCCCACCCCACCACATTTCCCAGCATAGAGTGTGAGCTTTAGTCCTGGTCCTGTGTGTGTATGCACTGAAACTAAAGCATTGTTTACTCACAGCTCTTGTTGTCTTGTGCGGGCTCCTCAGTTGCAAGTGCAGACCCAGCTTGTGCAGTCAAGGGGATGTCCTCTGAGGATCCTGGAGTGACTCACAGAGCCCACGGCCGGGCCTGCGATTATTGTACTGTTGGGGTTTTCCCTCCCTACCCTTACTATTAGTTTCTCGCTAAGCACTGGCTTTCTGCTTCTCACTGTGGGTTGACTTTCTCCAAGTGGTGAAAAACACCACATGTGGCTCCAGAGCTGGGCATTTTACAGCCTCAGCCTCTAGAGAGAGAGGCCTGGTCTAAATCCTGGCGTCCAAGGAGAGAAATGCAGCCTTCCCAGCTCTGACTGGGGTGGTGGGATCACGTGAGAACTGCCGGCTCTGAGGGGCTCCGGGGGTGGGTGTGGCAGAGGCGGTGCGCACAGGTTCCCACAAGGCCACGTGTCCGCCCGTGCTCTTGCGCCTTCCTGAGGATCTACCGTGAGTCTGAACGTCTATTTTCACTCACTTGGCAGGCTTAACTGTAGTCTTAGCTTTTTCTTCTCCCAGCTGCTTCTCAATGACAAGCTTTGATTCTAATTATTCTTCAGCAGGCGAGTTCTGGCGCTCCTTAATCATTTGTCACATTGAACTGAACAGAATTAAGGAGTCCAGTGAGAGGCCCCGTCTTTAAGACAACAGAAGGCCAAACTGTCAACTCCCCATCACTTTCATAATTCAGAATCTTTGCCGCCAGGATTTGCTCGGCTCCTCCGTGATCCCTGTGCAGTCACAAGCAGTCAGGCTGCTCCTGGGTGACCATTTGGGAATGCTGCACAGGTGGAAGAGTAAGTCTTTTCTCCTCTCCATCTAGGTGATAGTTCTAATCCCAATGGAAAGACAGCTGGGCACTGGGCGTTGACTTCCACACTTTGTGTTGTGAGATTTGAGTTAGTTTTCAACTGATAACTATCTAAGTATATTCTGAATGCGTTAAAAATAAAGTTCTTGTTAGTATTTTCCATACTTTACAGAACATTATTTCCCACAAGCTCTCAGAGTCTGTCTCCAGTCCTGTCTTTTGCCAGAATTTAGGATTAAATGAGTAGAATCTGCAGTCCTGCTAGGCCCCCAGGCGGTTGTCGTTTCCATGGAAACGGTGGAAGGCCTCTCAATTAAAACTGCCCCTGCAGGCTGGGGAGAGTAAAAAGTATGAAAATGAGTTTGTCTGAGACGCCAAATTTTCATCCTCGAAATTAAACCCAGAGAGGACAGACGACCCAGGACCTGCTGCCAGTTGGGATCGTCCCGTTTTGCCTGTTGGGGAGGGAGTACTTGGTATTCCAGGCTCAGGTGTGCATGTTGGCTGGCTGGCTTCCCCGGAGCTGCCCAGTTAACTGTCCCCTTATCCAGGGAGCTCTTCCTCTAAAGCCATGGGCCCTGGAGGAGTGTTTGGGAACAATCTGATCTCTGCTCGGACTTGAGGGTGAATCACAAATAAAAAGCCTGTGAAAAGTGGGTGAAGTCATAGAATAGTCTTAAGGTTGGAAGGAACCTAAGGGTCATTAAGTCCTGCTTTCCCGTCCCATTTGGGAGGCCCTCCTGGGGCGCTGCTGTGGAGGCCACAGCTTCGGCTCCCTGCTGAGGGGAAGCCACGTTCCTTGGGCAGCCTTCTCTGATCCCTTGCTGGAGACCCGCTGGTGTTAGAAAGGCCTCTTTATGCGGAACGGACACCTCTTCCTGTCACTTCCAACTCTGCTGCTGCTTCTTTTTAGTCTACTTCTCCCATAATTAAGTTAGCATTTAAAATCTGAAGTATATTATCATGTACCCTCAAAGTCCTCTCTTCCCCTGGCTGAGCAGGTCGAGAACATTAAGACTTTCAGTGTGACACCATGTTTAGAGGCATTCTGCGGGGGGAGGTCATTCCGACGCTGGACCCTCACTGCTGTCGCATGGACTCTGGCTGCCTCCTCTGACAGTTGTTTTCTCAGCATTGTTTGTGTAGGTGGAGAATTGGCTGCAGTATTTTTGTATTTTCCTTTTTCCCCCTGGAGTATTCATAGTTCAGAGCTTGGAAATCCAAGAACCACAAGATTGGATCAAACCATCAGTCTAAGCAGCCTCGTGAGGGCCGTGGTTGCCTCTTGTGATGTCGCCCCGGAGGTTGGTGGAAACACCCTACGCCCCTAACTGCTTTCATAATCTCCACCCTTCATCTGGGGCTTTATTCAAACCCTGGGCCTTTCTCGTAGGGTTGAAGTTGTGCATTTTAAGAGTGCTTTATTCTTCATATATGTTCTATTATTATTATCCAGTATCATTCTTAAGCTTATGCCCTCCGAAAAGAAACAAAAACCTAACGAACAAAATACTCTTGTCCAAAAGTTCCTGCAACCTTAAAAGGGGTTAAAACTTAAAACTCCGATGTTGATTAGTGCTGACTGGGAAGCGCTGGGAAACAAGTACATGGCTTCTACTTGGTGGGGAAAGAGTACTAAAGAGGACATTCTATTCTGGTTCCAAAAAATCAATAGCTGTGTGACCTCCAGCAAGTCTCCAAACCTCTCTGGGTTCCATTTTCCTTAAGTATAACATGAAATGAATACTTTCTGTTCTTCCAGATTGTTGGGAGTGCTTTGAAAACAAGTTATTTAATATTAAGACTTTAGAGCAAGCTATACCATGATCCTCTGGGGGTATTTTGAGAATTCAAAGCAAGTTTAATAAGATAAGAAAATAAAATATTGATGATATTGGGTTTGTAAGACTCACATACATCCAGTTTCAAAATAATAGTATTCAAAATAATAGAATAGTAAATATGTACCTTGCATTTCAGAGAAACAAATCTCATGATTTCCAGCATGGGTTCTGGGTGGTATTTGATGTGGTATCACACTTAAGGAGAAAAGGATTTCAATAAAGAAGTGGCATTGTTTGCAGAGAAATGAGATTACTCTGGGTTCCTTTGGCAGGAGAATAAAGGGTTGAAAACCAGGGAGTAACCTTAGATTTGTAAATCAGTTAAATCCCAGTTCTTATAAAAAGGTGGTAAGGAAATACCTCTAATAACTCGATGTGGAACAACCGCCAGCACAAACCACCTGTGGGGCTGGGGATCTGAGCCTGACAGCGTCTCCGTGAAGCTCAAGGAGGGATGCTGAGGTGCAGTTTTTCCCTGGAGGACTTTTTGGGGCTTGCGGCTGGAGTGGCTGCTGTGTTAGCGCTCAGCATCCTGCTCCGCCTGTTGCCTGACAAGTGCCCCGCGCTTGGAACAGGCGCTGTCTGACACCTGTGTGCCCCAGGACTCACCGGGACCCCTCTCCCTGGGTGCTGGGCACTGTGTTTGTCCTTCACACCTGTTTTTTACTCAAGACCACTTAATTTGGAGACAGAGAAAGCAAAGGTAACATCCACATCTTCTCTGTACAGGGTCTAATGACAGTTTCTTAGGGTCATTTCATTGCTTCGTGTAGTTTTACTAAAAATAGGAACGTATCTAGAGCCTAGAAAGAAAGTCATTTTTTGTTTCTGTTTTGTTTTATTTTTTGCGGTGTGTCTTGAGTATTAATCATGCCTAATAATGGGATTACTTCTGAGGTTTTTCTCCCAGAGGGGAAAGACAACTGTAGTCATCTTTTCCTGTTGGGAACTGACCCTGCACCCGGTGTCTGTGTGTTCTCTCCACGCCCAGGGCGTGCTGTCCAACATCTCTTCCATCACGGACCTCGGCGGCTTCGACCCCGTCTGGCTCTTCCTTGTGGTGGGAGGAGTCATGTTCATCCTGGGATTCGCAGGCTGCATCGGAGCTCTTCGGGAAAACACCTTCCTTCTCAAGTTCGTAAGTATCGCGCTCTGCGCTCAGGCTGAGAGCCAGGCTCCTGTCTCACAGCAGGAGGAACCCGGTCTGTAGGCAAGAGTGAGCCACGCCCAAGGCCGGCAGAGATGGCCTGCGGTGCTTCTCTCCCAGGAGAGCTCTCCAGATTCTCCCCCTGCACACACCCCTGCCTCCTTGATAAAGTAAGTCCCACCCCACCCCCTGGGATGTTTTGTATGGATATCCCATACGAAAGGTGGGGATTTTGTATGTGGATATCACGACTTTGAATTCCAATCCCTAAAATACCTTCAGGACTAAGGTAGGTCTCTAGACAGAGTTTACTTCTTTTGAGTGACTTTGGCCCCTCTTTTAAGCACATGGTAGAAGCTTTTCAGGTAATTGGTTTAGAGAAACTAGACAAAGCACAGTAGCTGTGGCTTGCCCAGATAAATCTGGTAAGCAGAAGGTTTTGGTGAATATGGAGAAACAGGAAAAGACAAATCTCCCTTGTTCTCTGCCAGTACAGAGTCTGACTTTTGCATGACCAGCCTAGTTTTTAGGTCCCTTGCAGGGTGTTAGGTGTGATCACTGTTAGTATGAATATTTTTGGAGAAGGACTTTTACCAGGGGGTAGATAAGTATTAAAAGTAAAAGCCTCTCCTTTGGAGATTCCTTCCAAAGGAGAACAAAATGGCGTATGCGCACACGTACGTGTCTGAAAGAGGTTTGGCGAGTGTAGCCACAGGTCAGCCCAGTGTGCCTGTCGGCCTGGAGCCTGGCGTTCTGGTGCGCGTCTGGATCCCAGCCTCGACACAGCAGTGTCCACACCCATTTCCAAGAACAGAAAAAGAATTTTTAAAAAACCCCACCCTCCTATCGTGAGGGAAGACGGTGGGACTTCTAGAGAACAGTATTAATGTAATATCCCAGAATCATTCTCAACCTCTGCTGATACAACATCCTCTGGGGACGTTTTCATTTAAAACAGGAACATAACGCAGAGCCACGCCCGACAGCCCTGCGTCTGTGATTCTCCTCCCCAGCACGTCTGCCACGTCATCCTCTGGCATCTTTTCTCCAATAGCCCTCAGAAGAGCAGGCTCACTGCACACACACTGTCCCCCTGGGAGGCCCCTGGCAAATTTGGGCAGCTCTGGCTAACGCCACATTCTGGAGGCTTGTCATGACCGCCATCTCACCAGTCTTCTTAGCATGAGATCCTTCTGAGGGCTTGAGCTCACCTCACTCAGCTTTTCTGTAGCCTCAGTGGGCCCCAGAGCGTACTTAGCGGTTGCCACTTTTTTATCTGGTTTAGTCTCCGTGCCCCAAAATGTGGGATCCCCTTTACTAGGATTCACTTGAAGATAGTTTCGTTTATGAGGGTAGTCCCTTTACCGTAGTTTATTATTTGTGTAGTTGAAGATACCAGTTAACTGAACTGGCAGAAATATACACATTTCTTTAAATCCCATTTATAAATTGAAAGTGCCTTATAAAATGAGCGCCTTAATTTATAAAGTCCCATGTTGGAAATGAAGAGAATTGTGTTGCTTCTTGGCTTTTTTAAATCTTGGAGAATATTTAAAATGGCCTGTCTCTCCATTTTGTACAAACAATAAAAACTGGCCCAAAATATTCTTTGAGCAGGAACTAGGAAATAAGTAGGAAGTCAATGTCAGCATGCCTCCAGACAGCCCTCGGCTCTGAGGCCATGGGGCAGGAGGGTTGCTGGGGCGAGTCTGAGAGCTGAGATGCTGTGAAATGGAAAGGAGCTTCCTGCTTGGCTGAGGCCTAGAAGGAGCCGCTGAGTCAGTCTCTGCACCTTTGGAAATGGGGAAAATTAGCACACAGGGCCCATAGCATGTGGATTTCTGCCAAATATTTGATAAGAATTTAATTTGGACTCAATTTTTGATATGTACATTCTGTAACATTATGAGAAAATTTGCCAGGGTAACTTGATGGTGAACTTGCCCAACCTTATGGAGGTGAGAACAAAATCTAACTAAAACCTTTGTGTGCCTTCTGTCTCGGTGCACTGTGTGTGTAGGCATGTGGGCTGTGATCTCATTTCTGTAGTGAGATAACTGTCCTGTTCACGTGTAGAGTGTGGCTCCTAATAAAGGATAGGGGATTCTATTATACTATGGGGTAGACATTGAGTAGAAGTGATATTGATGCGGGGTCGGTGAGCCGAGGAGTCGAAAGAAAGATTTCTTGGACTCTCAAGATCTGGCAGTAGTGCTCTTTTATTTAGAGAATAGTGTGGAATAGCATGGGGACAGGGCCCATGGGCAGTCAGAGCTTCTGCTGCCACCGCTTCTGCTGCCCCCGCTGGCATGGGGACAGGACCCATGGGCAGGCAGAGCTGGTGCGTGGAGACAGGACCCACGGGCAGGCAGAGCTCCTGCTGCTGCCCCAAGTTGTGGGTTAGGGCTAAATTTAAGGCATAGGTATGTGAGTCATCTCTTTACGAAGACAAAGGAAAGAACATGAAAAAAAGTTAAAATGGTATCAGTGCAGGTGGGGTCTGGTCGTTGGGTGATCCCATGACTTTTAGACAAGAATCAAATCGGATTAAGTAAAGGTCAGAAGCCACCACCCTAAATCAGTTACATGAGATTGCCAGACAGCAACCAACTTAAGTTCTTGCCTTCCCCGTTAAGAGTTTCTAGGGACAAGGTCATCTCTCCTCTTCTTCCTGGTACAGAGAGGGAGGCACATTTTACAGGTAGAGATTTACCTTACAAATGTAAATGTGTCCCAACAAGGGCAAGTTCCATTCCCCAGAGCCTCCTTCCCTGTCCCAGCCCATCAAAAGCAATCAGCCCCAAACAATCCCGATGCCAAAGAGACATATCCTGGGGTGGCCAATTTCAGGTCCCTACAAGGTCATCCCCCCTTCCTTCACAAACGCAAATGTCTCAAAAGGACAAGCAAAATTCCAGTCCTCGGAGCCTGCTTCTCATCTGCAGTTTTAAAAGTAACCAGCCTAAAAATCCTCATCATAAACCGTTTTAAAATTAAGCAGCCTAAAAATCCTCATCAATATGATTGTTTTTCTGTCCCTTTTTCTAGATTGAGGAAAGCTTACTTTGGAATTATTGGTATCACTGATGATAATTAAGAACTGTGTAGGTTCTATTTCTAGTGAACGCATCAAGGACAGACAACCAGGAGCTCAGTGGAACCTGAGGGGCTGAGCTGGAGGGTCTAGAATTGGGGCCTAAACCTTGGGGTTCCAGACTTTGCCAGGCACTTATTTCTTCCTTCCACCCTTCCCCTTGTGCCTACCCTTCCAGAAGTGCACTAGGCATCCTGGATAAACCCTGTCAGACACACTGACATCTAATGTGAAATGGCCCCACTCCACTGCTCTCTCCTACCGCCACCTCCAAATCGCATAAAATGGGAGGTCTTTAGAGGCAGGAGTATGGTCTGACTCATCTTTGCTGCTGCAAAGCCCTCCTAGTCCAGGGCCTGATCTGTTGTGGGTGATTCAGTAGATTTTTGCTGAATGCATAAACATTTTTTTCTGTGTTTTATTTTGGTAAGTCACTGTGTAGTTTCCTTTGCACCCCTCCCTAGTACCTGTCTCTCTTGGTGGCTGCGTGGTGGCTGCTTGCTGAAGACAGAGACAGTAGACAGCTTTAGCCCCCTCTGCCGCCTCGACCACCAACACTGTCCTGCAGCCCTCAGGAGCTCTGCTGAGCAGGTGTGGCCCCCGTGTCACCCTTTCTGTCCTTGTCACCAGAAGTTTGCCTGCAGTTTACCCTCTGATCCTTCACAGCCTCATTTCTCATAATCTCTTTGAGCAAAAAAATTTGAAAAGGGTAAGATTGTGGGGGTGGTAGGAAGTGGAAAGAACTGTGGGCATGAACAGTGTGTTAATATGACTAAGATGAGGCTATTCTGAGTCTTCTAGATGGAAGGGAAATTTCCCCAGATTTGTGGGCAATTACCATGTTACCCATGGTCTCCAGCCTCTTGTTGTCTGCCTTAGCTGAAAGTCTTCCTTTGGTTGCATGTTGTTATTTAAAATATTCCAAGACTGGTGTTTCTCAAAGGAAAGCCAGCAGAACCAGCATTCCAAGAAAGACCTCAACCCAGTGGCTTCATCTGCTTTCAGGATGGGAAATTATTTTCATGGTACAGTCATGCCCTACCTTCCTCTTAGAACTCTTCATCTAAGATGAACACATGTGCTATTTTACTTTGTATAGCAGGTGCCAAGGGAAATTAAAACAGTGTCTGAATCCAAAAAGGGAATATGTTGCATACAGAATCAAGGCCACAGTAATAAATGACAGGCGATCTTAAAATACTGGGATAATTTATGTTTCGACATTACAAAAGCTTACTAGAGGTAGGGGCAGGTCGTTGTTCAAGTGTCTGGCAGTGCATTAATCAGGAGAAATTCATTAGGCCTTGCTGTGGGTCTAATGAGAAACTTCTATTACCCATGTTTGCTTATGGCCTTTGTTGGTTAATTACCACATGGAGCACCAGAGCCCCTAAAATGTGATTATGAAATGATTTTTAAAAATCCTTTCTTAGAGTGTAATATTCTATTAATGAATCTTAAGAAACTGAAGATTATCTGCTTTGGACGTGTGTAACAACCCAATGTAATTACAGACCTTTTTAGAAGGAACCATTTAACTATGTATGATCAAAATAACCCTTATAACTGTTGTCTGTGTGTGTGTCTTTTGTCTTAGTTTTCTGTGTTCCTGGGAATTATTTTCTTCCTGGAGCTCACTGCCGGGGTTCTGGCATTTGTTTTCAAAGACTGGATCAAAGACCAGCTGTATTTCTTTATAAACAACAACATCAGAGCCTACAGGGATGACATTGATTTGCAAAACCTCATAGACTTCACCCAGGAATACGTAAGTTTAAATTTGGTTTATTTCAAGTTGAAAGCTTTCTCAGAAGGATGACCCCAATGAACACCCCTTCTGGCTTCTGCGTCTGCCAGCTGGAACCTATCTCTGATTTTCCTGAATGTTTTTTTGTTTGTTTGCTTGTCTAATTATTATTTTCTGACTTGCTCTATGACTTACATGATCTGTACCCTAAATGGAAATGTCCTATTTTCATTTATCTCAATTTCTACTAAGGTAGAAGAACAAAGAAGAAACCTCTTGAGCAAAAAGCTTAGAGTCACAGTTGCCCTTTCCTGTCAACATTTGAAGAATATTGTTTTGCTACGGGTTTAACATTTTATTTGACGTCAAATGTGGATTCTTTCTTGTTCCTTTGCCCTCCTTTTGGTCTTCCTCCATCCTTCGCAGCTCATAGTAATATGCTATCAATAGAATATTTGTGCACAAAGTTCCTAAAATAAGCCCAAGCATTATTATGGCACATGCAGTTAAAATGGCCAGTCGATAAAGTGCTGAGCCCTGGTGGCCTCTGACAAGTGAAGAGTCGGTGCAGTAGAGCCCCCTTCCGCGCAGGCTTCTGAACATCCTCTGTGACGGCCCCTGGGATGCAGACCACGTAGCAGATGCCCTGATCCGCTCACAATGCAAGATGGCAGAAACAAGGGGTCAGAAGATACAGTTCTAGCGCCAAAATCTGATTAGCTCAGCCTTGTGCTAATAGGACAGTGACCTATTTCCTCAATAGTAAAATGGAAATAATAATAGCTGCTGTTTAACTCATGGGGACATTATGACACTCTAATGATGTGAACAGTTTTATATTAGGCTTACGGAGTTGTCCTACAAACAGACAGGTCTTTATTTGCTTGCACTGAAAAACTGGATAAGCTGAGCAGACCTGGACAGCGGTGTCTGTGACATTAATGCATATGGCAGGACTCAAGGGCATACAGAAGCCCAAGGGACCAACAACCATCTTTTGGTTGGACAGTTTTCCAGAATAAGCTGGGGTCCCTTTTGATAAAGGGAGGAGAGGGCTGGTGGGCCATTGCCATGAGGGCGACCCTCGTTAGGCAGTCAGAAGTGAGCTGAGTTGTATTAGTTTTGTTCACTGGCAGCAACGAGTGTCCTGGAGTAAGCTGTACCTCAGGTGTGAAATTAAGCCCTGTTTCCTCTCCTCAGCCGACTTCACTATTCTGTTAGGTCATAATGGATGCAAGCTCACACCTTGCCGGGTATTATTGCTGACTAGTTTGCATGGCAGATCTGATGGGGCTTTGTAGGCAAACCTCAAGATGCACAACCCCAGCCGTCGGGGGAGGAGCTGAGTTGGAAGAACATGTGGAAACACGTTCTCTTGAAATGCTGTCTGCTCTATATGGATATACTGTTGTTTCATGTGATTTTATTTTTCTGTCACGGAATTTAGTGTTTGGAAGTAGCTATTGTCCTGAAAGTCTTAAAATGGCCAAGGCTTGATGTTTGTTTAGCTCGGAGAAGCAGAGCTAGCCCACCTGGGGGAGAGACGGGGGCTGGGTGGGTTGTGGGGCTGCCCTTGAATCAGGGCCTGTTTAAGACCCACTGAATTTAACAGCTCGTTTTATTATGTTTTAATTCGATGATTGAATGTTTTAAGTTGAAAATGTAAATACATGCTCTTGTTTAAAAAAAATTCAGAATAGACACAGATAATGAAATGTAAGCCTCTGAAACTTTTGGAGGTAAGGGATGTGTTCACTCTCTTGACTCTGGTGGTGGTTTCTCGATGTATACATACGTCATGTCTTAGCAAATTGTACACTTTAAGTACGTGCACTTTATTACATGTAAATTATACCTCAATAAAGCGGGTTTTTAAAAAACCTTTAAGGTGTAGAGATCAAATTTTAAAAAGGTTAGCCTCTAGAGATCCTACCCACAACCCAGTTGCCTGCTTCAGACACTACTACTGTTTTAGTCTTGTTGATCCTTCTAGAATATTCGCTTGTGTACCCAAGCCAAACAGATCTTGTAACTGAGCCCTACTGAGCTGCTCCTGCTCTCCCTTCTTCCACCTAACCCCGCTGGTCTCGTCAGTCATTTTAATCTCATGGAGCACATCCTTAGGAGCCGTCGGCCTCAATAACTTCGGAAGCTTTTAGAGGGGCCTTTCAGGTTCAGTTTGGTTAAAAATAAGTTCTGAGACAGAAGAGATGGTTAGAGCTCGTAAAGCTGGGTGTTGGTGGTTTGGCGGGTGTAAGCGTAGGCGCCCGGTCGCCTCCAAGTCGACATGTGCTGATTCTCTCCTGTTTGCTCTAGTGGCAGTGCTGTGGGGCTTTTGGAGCTGATGATTGGAACCTAAATATTTACTTCAATTGCACAGATTCCAACGCAAGTCGAGAGCGGTGCGGCGTGCCCTTCTCCTGCTGCACTAAAGACCCCGCGGTAAGTGAATGCCAGCACGCCGCCGCCTGCTCCACGTGTGTGTGGCATGAGCAGAGCGATTTCGTTCTTGAAACCTCTTCCCTCCCGCTTCTTCCTAATTGTACCTCCTGTAGGGGTGTAGTGCTCGGATCTCCCTAGGAGGAGTCATATTCGCCGATGTTAATTTAGTGCTACATGCTGGTTCCTAGTCTAAGCATTTTTGTGTGTTGGCGCATTTAACTTTGGAACGTTCCTACCGGCAGACACCACCGTCACCTTCCCTTTCCAGGTAGAGTCAAGGTCGCAGAGGTGAAGGAACTTCCCAGGCCCCCACTGCTGGGTGCGGTGGAGCTGAGCTTCCCCACAGCGGCCTGGAGGGCCTGGTCCTCCTGCTTCTGGGAGGACGCGTGTCTGAGGGCCCTCTGCATGGTGCGGGGCCACAACCCGCCTCTTCCCGGCCTAGTTCTGGGGGAATATTAGAACGAGGAGAAGAGTGTGGGACAAGATGGACCTAGACTACCCGTAGGGAGACCGCAGCTGCCCCCTCGCTTGGTCAGAATGACCACCATGACTGTGGTTTGTATTTTATTTAAAAAAGAAAAAGTATAAAATCTGTTCATAAGCCACTCGCTTTTACCACAAGTTTGATTGTACTTTGGGTCAAATCATGTGCCTGGCATATAGAGTGACTTGAAATGCCACTCTTCTGTTGTAAGTTTAAAGCCAGAATTGAGTGTTAGAAGGACAAATGTGAGGAGTTGCTCCTGCTTTCGTGTCTTCTAGACTCCAGCCTTGCTCTGGCCTGGCAGTCCCCAAGGTCCTCACCCAGACCCGCCCTTCCCCCCATGGAGCAGGGCTGAGTGGGCCCGGGTCCCCCTGTGAGGTGGAGGGTGTGGGGCCTGGTCTGCGGGTGGCAAAGCAGAACTTCCCTGCAGGCCGCCCATGAGGGGGTCATCCTGGCTGTTACTCTCCGTCTGAAGGAGACTAAGAGTCAGTAAGGACCATGCTCTGAGCCCGCAGACCTCCCCCGGAGGGCCAACCTCTCCCACGGGCCCGTTTCTCCCTCCCCTGTGAGGGCAGTGCCCACTCAGGCAGCATCACGCTGGCAGCACATATACTCTGTGCTCTGTCTCCAGCTCCTGTCCTTTCTGAAGATTCTCAGAAGCCATCACACTTTGTCTATGTAATGTGTGGTCAGGGCTTTGTTTTGTTTTTAATTAAGTAATACGTTCTCATTGAAAAACCATTTAAATAATACAGGAGTATACAGATTGGGAAGTAGATGTCCCCCTAAAAGAGTGTAAATGAAGACAGTCCTTGTGCCCTTTAACCGTGGTTTTTATCTCTGTCTCCAGTTCCCCAAACCCCATAAGCATCTCGAGGTCATCAGCTTTGACCCCCCAACCTCCTGCGTCATGGGTTCGCGATCCTTTCTGATATTTCCTGAGCCTCAGTTTTCCTCATTTGGAAAAGAAGACTCATTTTAATATCTGCTTATGAGCATTGTCATAATAATTACAAGGGATAAAAGTGTTTCACATGGTGCCTGGGACAGCTGCATGCCCAAGTACACGTTTTATTACTGACACAAAACCAGCGATCTTCTGCTGATTCCTAGCTGGGCTTTCTAACAAGACTGAATTTCACTTTTCTGTTTTCTTTCTCCATCAGGAAGATGTCATCAACACTCAGTGTGGCTATGATGCCAGGCAAAAACCAGTAAGTGGGATCTCCTCT
This sequence comes from Equus quagga, assembly GCF_021613505.1. Classification (NCBI taxonomy): domain Eukaryota; kingdom Metazoa; phylum Chordata; class Mammalia; order Perissodactyla; family Equidae; genus Equus; species Equus quagga. The sequence goes on from NC_060269.1 coordinate 76,877,262, forward strand.
TGTTGCTTAGCACAAAGGGTGTTGGAGGAGCTTTTGAAGTTGCGTGCTGACGCTGTGCTCTCCTCTTCCCTTGTGAAGGAAGTTGATCAGCAGATTGTAATCTACACGAAAGGCTGTGTGCCCCAGTTTGAGAAGTGGTTGCAGGACAATTTAACCATCGTGGCTGGTATTTTCATAGGCATTGCATTGCTACAGGTAAGACAAGGCTCCTCTGTGGATGATGTCACAGGGAAACAGTGCCCTGGGAGAGCCCTCGCTGGGACAGGAGCTTTGCTTAATCACCTTAATGTCACAGTTTTTAAGACTCCACAGTTAGGAGGGCTGGGAAAAAGACCTAAACTACTTGGTTTGGATTTCATCAAAGCTCTGATTTTAGATGCCACTATCCTGGAATACTTTAGGAAACCTTTTTTCCTTTTCAAGATGGAGAAGTTGATTGGGTCAGTAGTTGCCTGCTGGCATTCCAGTGTTTCCATGGCCTCACTTATACTGCACTGTGACAGCTGGGGCAGACAGGAACGATCAGAAGTAGATCCCAGTATGAAGGTTAAAGCTTTTTGGAGTTTCACAGACACACTGTGCCCCTTGCTCTCTCTGGACCACCTTGACAAAGTGCTAGTGAGATAAGGGAGCACCCGCTTTTCCTCCTGGGCAGTCCCAAGAGCTGGGGTTTTCATCGTATGGCGACGTGATACTTTTATTGGAGGGTCACCGTGGGGCACAATGGTTGAGAGAAATTAAACACCTAAATAAATGAAAGCCATCCCGGATTCATGGATTGGAAGACTTAGGATTATATTGTTAAGGTGGCAGTGCTCCTCAAATTGATCTATAGATTCAATGAAATCTCTGTCAAAATTCCAACTGCCTTTTTTGCAAAAAATGAAAAAGCTGATCCTAAAATTCATATGAAAATGCAGGGGACCCAGAATAGCAAAACAAACTTGAAAAAGAACAAAGTTTGGAGAATTCACACTTCTCAGTTTCAGACTTACTACAAAGCTACAGTAACCAAGACAGTACATACCGGAATAAGATTGGACATATAGATTAGTGGAATAGAATTGAAAGTCCAGAAATAAATCCATACATCTGTGGTCTGTTGATTTATGACAAGGGAACTGAGACCATTCAATAGGGAAAGAATAATCTTTTCAACAAGTGGTACTGGACTAAGTAGATATTTATATGCAAAAATGAATTTGGACCCCTGCCTCACACCATATACAAAAATTAACTCATAATAGATCAAACATCTAAATGTAAGAGCTAAAGCTATAAAACTCTTAGAAGAAAGTATAGGTGTAAATATTTGTGACCTTGGATTAGGCAGTGTTTTCTTAGCTATGACACCAAACCACAAGCAACCAAAGAAAGAGCACAGTAATGGACTTCATCAAAATTAAAAACTTCTTTGCTAAAAACGATACTATCAAGAAAGTAAAAACACAAAATGGGAGAAAATATTTGCAAATCATTGTATCTGATAAGGATCTAGTATCTAGAATATACAAAGAACAACTCAGTAAGAAGACAAACCCAGTTAAAAGATGGGCAAAGGATTTGAATAGACATTTCTCCAAAGAAGGTACAGATAGCTAATAATCACATGAAAAGTTGTTCAGCATCATTAGTTGTTAGGGAAATTCGAATCAAAATCATGATGAGATCCACTTCACACACATTAGGATGGATATAATTAAAAAGGAAGACAATAACAAGAGTCCACGAGGATGTGGAGAAATTGGAGCCCTTGTAGATTGCTGAAGGGAATGAAAATGATGCAGCCTCTTTGGAGAAAAGTTTGGCAGTTCCTCAGAAAGCTAAACAGAGTTACCATATGATCCCATAATTCTCCTCCTAGAGAGGTACAAAAGAATTGAAAACATATATTCAACCAAGAACTTGTACACAGATGTTCATAGCAGCACTATCATAATAGCCAAAAAATGGAAACAGTACAAATGTCCATCAACCAATGAATGGATAAACAAAATATGGTTTATCCGTATAATGGAATATTATTCAAGCCATCAAAAGGATTGAACTACTGGTACATGCTACCACATGGATGCACCTTAAAAATGTTTTGCTACATGAAAGCAAACTGACACAAAAGACCACATATTCTATGATTCCATTTATATGAAATGTCCAGAACAGGCAAATCCATTGAGACAGAGAGTAGATTATTGTTTACCAGGGCTGTAGAGATGGGAATGATTGCTAATGGGTACAGAATTTATTTTTAGGGTTATGAAAATGTTCTGGAATTAGATAGTGGTGATAGTTGCACATCCTTGTGAATATACTAAAAACCACCAAATCACACACTTTAAAAGGATGAATTTTACAGTATATGAATTATATCCCAATTTTAAAAATAAAAGAGAAATGGGATTCATTGGCTAAGGAAAAGCCTAATGAAGTTAAGAGTTTCACTGTCTCTCTCTCTTTTCCTTCCTTTCTCAGATTTTCGGGATATGCCTGGCCCAGAACTTGGTTAGTGATATTGAAGCTGTCAGGGCTAGCTGGTAGGGCCCTGCAACAGCTTCCGCAAGACACTGGACAGAGCCAGCCCCACGCCCTCCAGCGTGCCCAGCTGACTCCGCGCCACACAGACCCTACTCGCAGAGGGATCCTGCAGTCCCACCTGATGGAGCTGCCAAGAACTTGTTTGAGGGGTCAGACTGGGAAATGCTGCTCACTGACAGAATAAAAAACAAAAACCAGTATGAAAGTCATTGCGCCATGAATCTCTGCTGTAGCCATGAATTTATGGATGGTTGGATACTTACCAAAAAAGAGAAAAGGGAGGGAGGGGGCCCAGATGTTCTTGAATTTGTGGAAAACAGTCTTCTTCTCTACTTGGGTCATCGGAGGGCTGGAGAGGCAGCTATGCTCTCCATCACACCTCGAAGGGACTGCCTTCTGCTCATGGCTAAAGAAGTGCGGCTTCTCTAAAACCCAGCCCCTTCCCTGGGAGGCCGCGGGGTCTGGCATCCCTTCACTGTACATTTCAAGGACCTGTCACAGCTATCATCCCAAGAAGAAGACAGCTTGTCTTTGGGTTCAGATCTTGTGATGGCATTCAGCAAGTAACTCGGGGGCACGTCTGGTCTCTCCTGGAGTGTCTCCTCATAGGAACTTAACGCTTTCCGTGTGCACTGAGCAAGGGCGATGGAACGCTTCATGATGCGGACTTTTAACAGGACAGAGCTTTTTCCTGAGTAGGCCTGAGCTTTATCAATGGAATCCAAGAAGATGAGGTTAATGAAGGGCTGACAGTTGAAGACCCCCGCACCCCAGCCCACCAAACCAGTTGCTGCATTCTCTGGAAACTGGAATACTCTGGGGTTTGGTTTGGTTTCGTTTTGTTGTGGGTTTTTTTTTTTTTTTTTTTTAAATCTCTCAAAAGTGAAAGCTATGATACAGGTTCTGTTAAATTTTAGTGTTTTCTTACTCAGCTTGAACATGATTTTTTTTTGTATAATCTCCCTGCATGACCTGTGACTCCGAATCCGCCAGCTCCTGTTCCTGCCGTCTGTCCTACAAACACTTATACAGCTCTCTGGTCGGTGTTCATTTCATAGGTCCACGGCCTCCACTGGGGTAGCGTGTCCTCCAGGTGGGAAGGGACCAGCTGTGCCATCGCAAATGCTTCCATGGACTCAGCAGCCCCTTTACCGTATCTATCCTCGTGGCCTCTTCTGCAGCCTCCCCCTCTTTCTCTGAATGGAATTAAACCCAGTTCTGAAACAGTACTGACACAATCAAAAAGCTTCTAATTGTTGTTTCTCCTTTTTCTGGTTTTAGTTTGTTTTTATTTTAAAAAAAGGAAAGAGTGCATGGCCCGAGCTCCTTCTGGTCTCCTACTGCTGACTCACCATCAGGATGGTAGCAAAGCACAAATACTCTGGAGGGGGGGTGCATTGATGGGCAAGTGTTCTGTGACACTAGGTGGGAAACCACTTCCAGGTGCTGCCACCCGCCCTGCCCCCACTCCAGGTGGGAGGGAGGAGTTTTGCCCCCAGATTTTAATCCAGTGGGTGTCTACTGGGATGACTCTCCTGGGGAGGAGATACTGGTCTGTGGAATGCTGGGAAAACCACAGGCATATTTTACGGTGATGACACATTTGCCAACACATAATTGGGCAGCCAGCTAGCATACTTTGTGGAAATTTGGCAAGGTTTTCCATTTCAGCCCCATGTTGCATTGCTGTGGCTGATGAATGTGTCAGTCTGCTCAGAGAAAGAACAAAAATTCTTTGAAAATCTCATCTCCAGAGTTTGGGTGTGTGTATGACTCTGCATGTGTGTATTTTTCTATCTCTGTAGAGTTAGAGATGATCATTCCATATTCCGGCTGTAAGATTATTTCATGTCTGCCCCCTCCACAGTTGTCATTCTGTCAGGTCATTCCCACATGGAGAAGGCTGGAGCTCTTCAATTGGCACTCTTGTCTTTTTTGTTTATTGCCTCATTCTCCAGTGAACTCCAGCTGACCAGTTGATTCAGCATCAGGCCAGATTCCCGCCCTTTGGCACATCCCGTGAAAGGCCAAACAGCAAGTGCAAGTGAGTTCCGAAGTTCAGTCAATCACCCTTTATTTTTTACACTCAAGAGTGGTTGTGATAAAGGCTGCCATTAATAAACTTGGTTCCACCTTACACGGAGTTATGTCTTTCTTCAGTGCTTCTCTCGTGAAATTGTGAAATTCTCTAATCCAGTGCTTCTCAAACCCGAGGTGCCTCGGAATCATCTGGATGGCTTGTTGAAACACACATGACTGTGTTGCCTCGACCCCAGCATTTCTCATTTGGTGGGTCTGGGGGGCTCGAGAATGTGCCTTTCTGACAACTTCCCAGGCGCTGCTGTTGCTCCTGGTCTTGGAAGTGCACCCGGAGAAGCAGAGCCCTGATCCGATGCGGGGGGTGGGGTAGATGGGTCCCCTTGGTGCTGCTGGCCGCAGACTGCTGAGAGACGGGCAGAGCTGGGTACGTAGGAAATCTCTGGCCCTGAGGTCCCTGTGTGTTGGTCACAGGCACGTGGGGACCACGTAGACAGATCATCAGGCCTTGTGCCTAGCCATTCCGGAATGGGGAGCCAGAGCCTGTGTTTGTAAGCAGCTCTCATTGAAAATGGAATGCACAGTGAGGTTTAGGATTGGTGGACTGAGGTAAATCTTGGTAATATTCACAACCTTTGTCTAAAAAATAATTGCTAGTAGTGCCTTAGAGCAAGAACCTTAAAAGCCATTATGTGAGAAATACCGACTTAGATGTCCTTTCACTGTGAATTCTCACTGCAGAAGAAGACTTCTGTCTTGAAAACTATTAAAGGCTTTTTTCGAAGATCAAATGAAAGCAAAATGTAAGGTTTGTGTAGTCTTCTCGGACCCTGACAGACACGATGGCCCAAGACTTGTTTGAGCAACAGTTTGCCTCAATCCCTTGGATATTTGAGACCAAAATGTTACTTAAGCAAATGTGTCAGTGGTGACCGGAGATCCCTGCTCCCGTTTTCCTGGCCGGGCCGTCCTGGCCGCGCAGGAGAGGCCCGCAGCTCAGCAGTGAAGGGCGCTGCGTGGGCAGGACTCGGGGCTGCGGCGGCTGCTTCCCTGTGTAGAAGGCAGACCGTGGAGGATATTAAATTGGTCTTTATTTATCTCTATTGTTCCACCAGTTACCACAAACGTTTTTGCCTCTATGATTTAAAGATATCTAGTACAGTTTTGAAAGATGAACTCAGGAATTAAAAAGTGGAATTTCATGTCATGAAGCACTTGAAAAAGAAGTGCCTTTACTTTGTTTTCTTCCTCTTTCTTCTACGATGGAATAAACCTCGACTTTCTTCAGCTCTCTTCCTGCCGCAGGTCCCCTGCCTCCTCCCATCAGGCGTCTTCCGAAAAGTGTGTCTGGGCTTCTCCTTGCTGGGCAGGCGGGAGGAGTCGCGGCCCCCGCGCTCACGGGCGCCCGCTTGCGGCTGGCTGGACCCGCAGCCCTGGGGAGCGGAGGAGCCGAGCCGTGTCCTGGCTGCCCGCCGCAGCTCTGTCATTGATGCCACGAAACCCCTTCTCCGAGGAAGAGCTGGAGCCCCTCCGTGCACACTGGCCAGCAGGGTTTCGCGGCCGGCGCTCTGCAGTGAGGCCATGGCTGTTTCCAGGTGCTGCCCTCTCCAGATGAGAAGCCTAGTCTTCCAACGGGAGGGAAAGCGCAGCGTTTGCTGGAAATACACCACCTTAGGCCGTATCAGGGCGCCCCGATGAAATCTACAGGAAATCTATGCATGACAACAGATGGGCAAACGTATCTGCCTGCGGGCGGGGAGCAGAGAAGAGCAGCCACTCAGCAGAGACTAAAGCCATCCTTAGACTTGAGACTTTTCGCTTTTTTTTGGAGGAGCTTGCATCAAAGGTTAAGTTTATAAACTTAGTTTTTAGGGCTTCTTTAATTTGAGGAATTAAATACAGCTTCCTCTGGAGTGTTCCTGCTGAGTGGTTCTCTTGTAAGCTTGGCACCAATGGGAGGATGCTTAAGTTAGTCCCCTCCTGTTGTCTATTAACCCAAACCAAACGCCTCAGGACCTGCACTGGCCAGTGCAATTTATTCCTCCACTTCTACCATCTCCCAACCGCAGAGAACCTGAAGGAAGAGCAGGTGCGTTCATGGGCTTTACACTGTGAAAATATCGTCGGAAAAGAAAGCAGTAGCTTGCGAACAACAGCGCTTTCCACGTCGTTGTCTTCACTGAATGTGTGGTCGCATTCTGTGCTGGAGAAGGCCGACTGGAGAGCCGTCGTTTAAATCTGGAACCTAGCACCATGGGTTCGTTTTCGCTCTTGCAGGGCAGCTGCTTTGAGCAGGAACGTTTTGATGGCCTGCCCTCTAGTGGTGATCATGTGGAACAATTGACTGGAGTGGGAGTGGTCCCTGCGGGGGTGGAGCCCTTGCCCTGCTCAGAGGTACTCGCGCTTTGGGGAAACTTGAGGATAGACAGCTGTGTGTTGCGTGCTTAGGGTGGGAGGGTGTTTTGTTCCTTGTACACACTCCGGAAAACGACATAGCTAGTTTTGGAAAGTTTGGGAACAAGGCGTTTAGGCTCCCTTCACTACCTCCGTTCCGGTGTTGCTGCGGGGCTTTATAGGGTTCCGCAGCCGAGTGTGCGCACGACGAGCTGGGCCCTGTCCCCTGCCAAGACGCAGACCCGCTTTATGGAAGAGGTGGTGACGGTCTGAAACTGCTGATCCGCCGGACAGGAGGCGCTGCCTCGTCAAGATGCCCCTTGGGGGGAGGGGCGCGCTGACCGTCTACACTTTCCCTGGGTGCAGCCTCCTCTCAACCGGGGCCCCAACGGTTAGTGCCCCCAAGGCCCTAGAGTGCTGATTTTCATCTCAATTCCTCTTCAAAACAAGCAACTGTCCTGAAACAGCGAATGGAACGTTCCTCTTGTTTCCTCTAAAAGCACCCATGTGAGTCACCTGGAGTTTCCTTTGATCTGAGAATCTGCAACCTTGATTTGAAAGGTGGTGAGAGAGGTAGGGTGGTGCGGTGGTCGGGGTCACTGACTATAACTGGTGTTCTAGGAGTTTGTGAGGGGTTGAATTGTGCCTTCCAAAAATTCGTATGTTGAAGTCCTAACCCCCCACACCTCAGAATGTGACCTTGTTTGGAAATGGGGTCGTTGCAGGTGTAATTAGTTAAGATGAGGTCGTGCTGGAGTAGGGTGGGTCTTACAAAAAGGGGAATTTGGACACAGGCGCGCGCGCAGGGAGAAGGCCATGTGAACACGAACGCGGAGATGGGTGATGCGTCTGCAGGCCGAGCAATGCCAGAGACGCCAACACAGCCCCGGGGCCGGGAAGGAGGCACAAAGCGTCCCCTTCAGAGTCCCCCCCCAAGGATAGCCCTGCCCACGCCTGGATTTGGGCCTTTACTCTCAAGAATTGTGAGAATGAATTCCGCGGTTTCAGCCGCCGCTGTGTGGTACTTTGTCCCGGCAGCGCTGGAGAGGTCACGGCCTGCAGCAGGTTCCCTGGCTGGACAGGGCAGGTGGCTCCGAGGCCGCGCGGCTCCTGGCTGCGGGGTGGGTATTGCGCATGTGCCCCTCACCAGGGAGTGGAGGCTCCCTGCCCTCTGGATCTGCTCTAAGCTCTTGAACGCAGTCTTGACACGTTGTCCGGGACATTTTGAAAGTAAGGCATGCTTTATTAGGCTATGATTGAAAAAGGTGGTGCTGCGATCTGTATTTATTTGAAGTAAATCTTACATACGACTTGTTAGGGTGATTAAAGTCTTATGAATAAAATAGCCGTATTTGCAGGATGTGTGCTTCCTTGAGTCTTGTTCCCTGGTGCCCAAATAGCCCGCTAGCTCCCGGCTCCCTGCTGCGAGCCTGTCTGTCCGCTGCGGGGACGGGTCGCACTTACTGGAAGCTCATCGTGTGCCGGGCCCTGTGCTGGCAGCGCTCTGCGTCCATTTTTGAGGAAATGTGAAGTAAAGGGGAGAAAGCCCCGCCAGGCGCGGAAAGTTTAGGCTCCCTAGAGAGCTAAGCTGACGTCTTCGGAGGCGGCAGCTAAGGTAGGAAAACCCCTTGGAGTGGAAGGAGGGCTGAGCAGGAAGAGAGGCTTGGCCTGGGCCCTGGGGAGAGAGGGGAACGCATTCCAGGCAGGGGAGGCCCCAGGCCTTCAAGACTGGAGTAGCACAGGGAAGAGCTGCTGAGCAGAAGGTCCAGTACAGAGAGTCGTGCAGCGGTGGCCGCGACCCTGGCGCCTGTAGGCCCTCAGAAACGGGCTGAAGGATTGGTTCGTAAGTGAGTGAGCAGTAGCCACCTCATTCTGGAATGAGGAGGTGATGGATGCAAAGTGGAACTTTTGGTAAAGCTGGACAGTGCCTGCAGGTACTAAACCACTGCCATTTGATAGGACTGTTTTAAAAATCATTCCAAAAAGTTTGCCAGAATTGTCTATCAAAGGATTTTGCGGAAGGCAAATAGACTAACAGTTGCAACGCCCCATGCCCTCTCGGAAGTCACTGCAACTTTACAAACCCGCCAATCCGATGGCCTTAGAGCCTCGCGGGGCGGCAGGGCAGACGTTTTCTTCTTGCTCTAGAACCCAACTGTCGCCTCCATCTAGTCCCACTGTCCCTGTGAAGTTTCTATGCATGACCTGGGAGCTGGCAGGGAGACCACTAACACGTTGCGGGGGGGCATTGCATTGACGCAGGTGGAGGCTGGAGGTGACAATCTTGCTCTTTTTCAGCTGAAGCCAGGCCTCGCAGTAGAGCAGTAGTTCTCAGCAACAGATGCACGTGAGAATCACCTGGGAGCATCAAAAAAGCCAAACCAAACCCAAAACCCAAAAAACCCACTATGCAGCCCGTCTGCACTCCCCTCTTTTAAGCTCGCAGGTAATTCTAATGTGCCACCAGGGTTTCTCACACTTTACTGTACATGACTCTCCTGGGTCACCTTAACTCACCTGAAATCACCTGGGTCTGATGTAGCGGGTCTCGAGTGGGGCTGAGAGGCCACGGCTGCAGCAGACTGCAGGTGGCACTGATGTCATCTGCAGACCCCACTCTGAGAGGCAAGGACAAGCCCAGGGAGGCCTTGTTTAGAGCTGAACAAAACTAATGCCTTAGGGGCTGGCCCGGTGGACGAGTGGTTAAGTTCACGTGCTCCGCTGCAGGCGGCCCAGTGTTTCATTGGTTCGAATCCTGGTCGCGGACATGGCACTGCTCATCAAACCACGCTGAGGCAGCGTCCCACATGCCACAACTAGAAGGACCCACAATGAATAATATACAACTATGTACCAGGGGCCTTTGGGGAGAAAAAGGAAAAAAATAAAATCTTTAAAAAAAACAAAACAAAACTAATACCTTATCACTGACATTTCTAGGTGGTATCTACTAAGTTGAAATTTTCAAGTCTGGGAATAAAAATACAGGGGGATGGTAAATAGGTAATTTCTGTATGTTTGTTAAATACCTTTTATTCTGATTACAAAAGAAAAACGTCAATGCAGAAAACACAGAAAAAGAAATAACATTTTCACCATCTAGAGGTCTAGTCTGGTACTATATTAGTGTGTTTCTCTCCATTACTTTTTTTGTTTGTTTTAAATTGAGCAATGCTGTTCATACTGTTTTGTAGTCTGCTTTTTTCAAAACAGAACATTTTCAGTATCAGTGAATACTTTATAAAATAAAAATATGGTCACATAGTATTGGATTGTATAGATCATGGGTTCTCACAACGTGGGCCAGGGACCTTTGGGGTCTCTGAGTCCTTCTCACAGTTCACAAGGTCATGGTTCGTTCATACGACCACTGAGACCTCATTTTCTTGTCGTCATTCCTGCTGAGAGTACAGTGGAGTTTCTCAGAGATGAGACGACGTGGTGACGTCCTCCGCTGCCGGTACTGGAATGTGTGCTTTTTATTCTGTGTTGTAACCGTTTCTCCTTTTTAATTTCTAATATAGTAAATATTTGTAGAAACTACCCACATAAACAAAAGCACTTCAGGAGCCTCAACCATTCAGTAAAGGGATCCTGAGACAAAAACGTTGGGAACTGCTGGTGTGTATCAACTGTAACTTAATCAATCCAGCAGGATTAGAAATTTAGGCTCTTCCCAATTTGTAAAGTTGCAGAGAACTTTCTGATACATGTCTTATATTTTGCACATAGATTCTTAAGAGTGGAATGATTGGATCAAACGATTAAAGACATCTGATTTGTGACACCTGTACGGTTAAGGTGTATTTAAAGCTGTGCAAAATTAATACCTTATCCTTGACATTTAAATTTTAAAATGGAGATTGTTAATTTTGTCAAGGTTTGCACCCAAAGTCAAAAGAGGAAGAATCTTATTAATGCCTTAATGCTCCAGATTAGCATTTTTGTTAACCTAATAAAAGTATTAGGATGCCAGTTACTCCACAAAGCAGAATGTGTCATGATGGAGGGACAAACCGAATCACTGTGGAGAAGTTAGAAGGCAGAGCCGCCCTCTCTGCACCCCCCGGAGTGGGCAAGCGTGAATAAGAAGATGACTCTCCAGGGTGTGTGAGGCCTTTGTAGGAAAGATCGTCTCAGGGCCTCTGGCTTCAAGTCCTAGTTTAATTTCTACGGATGCTCTCAGTGCTCCCTTGAACAACTGCTGATGCTGCCTCTCAACACATGTTTATGGAGCTTCGCATATATCAAACATTCTACTAATTTCTAGGGTGAGAGAGGGAAGAGAGGGATTAAAACATACAAAGAGTAAGACAGGGCTCACTCATTCCGCCACAGGGCAGAGGAAAGGCTTTAGGAGATGTTATCCTGTATGGACTCCAGTGTGGAAAGAATGAGGGTCAAACTAGACACTGATGCGTATCCCTTAGTGCCTCGGTCCCTGTGAAGACTCTAGGAGGCTGGTCACCCGCCATACCTAAAGGATTTTGTGCAATGAGTGAATCAGTGAAAAAGCCCTTCTTGTGGTGTGGCCTCAGATGCACAGACGAGTCACTGTCCCCCGTCTTCACGCCCTCCCTTGTAAGATGCGCATGGTACTGCCTACACCATGGGGTTCTTGCAAAGATGAAAAGGGTAGAAATACTCTTCGGCCCCCAACCCTATTCATGCCTCAGACCTCACCCAGAACGGCTTTCTCAGGGAGGTCCTCTCAGAACTCAGCCCCTCTCCACTCCACCAAGCTGTGCTCCTGTGACATTCTCTTTTGAAGAACTCGTCACACTTGAACTAACTTGAGTGGCGTCTTTTTCCATGGAATTGCCTGTGGTGTTAACTCTCTGTCTCCAGCACCCAGCCCAGGCTGCTCCTTTGAGCATGTCAGAAGAGAGTGAGAATAACCTTCTTCCTGGATGGAGAGTACAGCTCACCTGAAGGATGGACTTCTATTTTGTAAAGTAGAACTCTCTCTACTTCCCCGTAAGATGGTTTTTTCAAAGATGAACTGACCCTGGAAGCTGTCAGCCACATCTGGATGAGCTCAGACCTGTGTCCTGAGTACAGCAAATGCCTAACCCTCCTGGGTGTCTCCATCTCCCCCGGGCCCCCAATCCCATTTAACTATCAAACAGGGAAGGCGAATGCGGGTGCACAGTCAACCTTGGAAGGAATTATTTTGCTGATAAGTTCTGAGTTTCTCCCAGGCTTGAAGGATTTCTGAACCAACCGTTTCTTTGAATGGCTATGTTGCCAAGACGTGGGACCAAGTTTAAGCTAAGATTGTGGGCTTGCCAGATTGAAGTGAGATTCTCATGAATCGCATGAGTTTAGGTCCACATGGTAGCAGGAGCGTACGCGCTGGACTAGATGGCTACCCTTCAGGTGTTCTGCAGGGGAAAGGGAGACCAGCCTTTCCAAGACAAGAGGAAGTCATGAGTCATCATGTGGGAAGGCTGTAAGGACCCAGAGAAAGATAAAGGAGAAGGCTACGTGCTTACCAGGGGTACAGCCCTGCCCTTTGCCTTCTCTAGGAGCTCAAGGCCCCAGACTATTGGCAAGAGGCTTGCGATGTCTGGGCTTTTCATCAGGGGGCTGGGGACAGGATGTGGTGGGGGATGGTTTTATCTGAGGCTGTGCCCAGTAAGACTGAGCAGGCATGAGTGTATCCCTATGATTTCCCCAGAGGGTGTGTCAAGCAGAATTCCAGGTAGCTTAGGGCAGCAGAAGGGTCTGACTATTCTGGGAGATAAAGTCTAACTTACACCACACCTGGAGTTGCGTAGCTCAAGAAGTCTGCTTGCTCTACGTGCGGTGGTTTACTTGGCAAGTGATAATTGGTCCCTTGGTCAGAACTCAGTGGCCTCACAAAGGATGGAAGCTGAATAATATTCCTGGGGTACTGATGCAGCAAGTGGCCGCCTGCTTGTCCAAAGAGGAAGATGGCCTTTTGCTTTGACCAGGTCGGGCTGTCTCTGAGGACTTCCAGGAGAGTTCGATGTCTTGGTTCTAATAGGCCAATGCTTCCCACTCTGGCTGCAGGAGAAAGTCCCCTCTGGAGCTTTAAAGAATTCAGATGCCCAGGCTCCAGCTCCAGAGGGTTGATTCTCTAACTTCTGTTTGTCTGTTTGTTTTAGGAGGTCTGCTGTTGGTGTCTCCTGGGGACCCTGATGGGACACAACAGTGTGTGAGCTCAGGAAGTGCTGAAGGGCAGCACTGCAGGCTGAGGGGCTCAGCTTGTTTCTGGAGCATCCCCTGTAGTCGAGGCTCAGCTGGAACGAGGACCTGCCCACTAGACCTCTCCTCCTCAAGATCCCCTAAGCACCTCACACCCAACACATCAAAGCCAGCTCATTGTTCTTTCACAGGAACCTGCTTCTCCTCCTTTGTTCCTCTTCTCAGTTAACATCACCACTGTCTTCTGCCCAGTCACCCAACTCAGACGCTTCAGAATCATCTTTGATTCCAATCTCCAACCCGCAAATGTATCTCAGACCTTTTCTCTCTCTCTAGTCCTCATTTAATCATTGAGATCTGGGAAGGCTCTGAGATTTCACCCTCCTTGCAGGCTAACAAGTTAGCCTGCCACAGTCTCGCCGATGCCGCAAGGAGGCTTGACACTCCTGGGTCAGAGACAGAGGACTTGATTACTCCCAGCCCTGCAGGTGGCACGAGTTTCATGTTTGCAGTAGTTTTTCTTGCACCTAGTCCCAAGGAGGACAGTGACTCAGAGGGATACTACCTACACAGTGGGCTTATGGCCCAGCTGAGGAAGCCTGAGCTTAGGAAACCCTCAGTCTTAGACAGCAATCCTGGCCAACCCCTGCCCTGAGGATGCATTATCTTTATCACCCTGCACAGTACAAAAACCTGCCCTCTGCCCCCAGAGGGAGACAGGATCTCTGTCTCACAAAGCTGTTTGCTCTGTAAACGTCCTTGACGAGAGAGTTTGAGACAGACGCTGTCTCTTCACAGAAGAATAGAGACACAAGACACCCACGGAGAGTTGTCTCCCAATGTTAGGAACTCATCACAATTCCCCTGCTATTAGTCTTTCTCTCTTCTATTGGCAAGAGTTCTGGTTCTAGAACAAAACACAAAGCAAATGCCTATCCTCTGTTTAAAGGCTGGTTTTTCATACATGATAAAAAGTTAAAATGTCTAAGGTGGCCTCTGCATCTGGTCTGCTCTATCTTTCCTGCCTTATCTCTTGCTTCCACCCATCTTTCACATGTGCCCTCTGCCCAAGGATGCCCAGGGAGCCCAGAGTCATCTCCACAGAACCCCTGTACTGTTGGTACCTCGGTTAACACCCTTGCTTGTCTGCTTAATAGAATAGATTAATATGTTTCTCATCTCCTCCCTCAATGGACCATGTCTATCTTCTCGTTCTAGCCATAGCCCCACTATGGGGCCTGAGGTACACAGCAAGTGCTTAATAAATCCTTATGTAGTGAGGAAGGCTGCTAGGTCAGCAACTCCGGTCATCTGGGGTTTTTCTGAACGTTGAAGGTTAAAGCTCGTAGCCCCAGTCGTTTTGTCTTTGTGAGCTCTGTGGCCATGGCCCATAAGCAGAACAAGCTGTTCCAGGAGGTTTTGATGCTTTAATGACTAGCCTTGTGAATCATGATTTCATTCTGCTCCAAATAACAGAAACCCTTGCTCTAGGGGTTTGTGTGTCTCATGTGCTGTCTGGGGTTTCTCAGTGTGGGCCTGGCCCTCCAGTGCATCGATGCTACTGAGGACCCAGGCTCTTTTCACCTTTCTGCTCCACTGTCTTTAACGTGCAGGCCTTCATCCTCCTGACCCTCCTGTTTGTACCTCTTGGTTGCAAGAGGGCTGCTGTGCTTCCAGGGCCCATATCAACATCTGAGGCAGGAAAAAGTGAAGGGCAAAGGCCTAAGGCCTTCTAGCCTTTTTATGCACCAAGGGATGCCCTTCCTGGGGACTTCCATAGAACTGTAATGCCAGGTGGAAAGCTGGGAAATTGGAATTTTTAAACCTTGGCACGTTGTTCCCCTGAATGAAATTGGGGTTCTTTTAACAAGGAAGAAGAGGGAGCTGGATCCTGGATAAATAACTCACAGCATCTGCCAGAGACAAAATGTCTTTTTATTCTTTATCTGTTGTCCTACCAGCGTGGCCCTCGCCCAGGCCCGCTGGCCTCCACGCCCTGGCTTTGCAGACGTTCGCACGGTAGGGCTCTCCTGAGTTGTGACTGGTTTCTCCTCCCTCTTGCTTCTCATTTTCTCAGAAACTGGAGGCATGTTTCTTTGTCTGTCTGGGTCTCTTATTGATAAGATATTCCACTTCCAACACGGCAGAGATTTGGGGAGCTCTGGTGTTTTTTTGGTTCGGGTTAGTCACCTCCAGAGAAAAGGTGTGACAACCGTTCCCGAGCTGTTGCATATTTTCGCTCCTGGTCTGTGCGATCCTCGGTGGTCTGAGGCATGGAGAGTTACCACCCTTGGGGCTTACCCACTCTGGGGTATGTGGGAACATGCTTTCCTTGGTACGCGATGTCAGTGAAGCCTTTAGGAGCAGGGTCTTCCTCTTCCCGGGGAGCTTGGCTGAGAGTGGATGGAAATTCCTGACTGTATGAGCCATTTAAAAGGAGGAGACTCATTTCTGAGGGGTTGGCTGTAGAGGAAATTGTGGCTGACCGGTTATCCTGGGAGTTGGCAAGGGCTGGAATTCTCCACAGGGAGACCTCCTCAATGCAGAGTGTAATAAGCTTGGGCTAGCAGGGCCCCCCCATTGCCTAAGAGCTCCTGACTCATGGGATAAAAGGGATGGCGAGGCTACTTTTGGCCTCAGGAGAAGGGCTGCATTCCTGACCCAGCTACGAAGGGACTTTCTAAATTCCTGCAGTCACCACAGGGCGCTGCTGGCCCTCTGAGGGGACAGGAAGGTCAGCACCAGCACCCTCCTGTTAGCAGGATCGAGGGGGTGCAGGCTGGGCATGGCCTGCAGCTGTCCATGTCCCTCAGAATGTCAAGCCTTTTCTCTGAGGGGATAAAAACAGTGCAAGTTTGCACACAGGGCTTTTCCCATAGTGCTGCTTCTCTCCCCCAAAACCCGCTCCCCTTACTCCTGCTCTGGAAGCAGGCCGACTGCGCATGAGGGTCACAGACACACAGGCCTCCAGGGGCTGTGGAACTCAGGGGGCCGGGGAGGCGGGCCAGGGGGCCTCTGACAGGCTGGAGATGCATGCCCTGCTAAGGGGGCCACAGCCACATGCTGCTCTCTTGGAGTGCAGTCCCCGACTGCCAGATCTCCCCATTTTAGAAGAAAAGTCAGAGAACTAGATTTTTATGCAAAGCCATCCAAATTTTACATGTTTACAGGGTGTTCATTCCCCCCACCCCCTTTCTTTTTTTTCCCAAAATACCATGTGGACCAAAAAAGCTGTCTGAGGGCCCTCAGTTTGCCATCTCTGGGCTGCAGAAGAAGGAAGGGGTTAGCACATGAGAGTGTTAGATGAGGACTCTCGAAGCAGAGGCGCTCCCTCTCCGCGGGAGTGGCGCCAGAGGGTGGCGGTTGTTCGCAGGCCCGGTCAGACGTGCCAAAGCGCTGGTAGCGGCTGACGACTGCTGAGGCAGTTAGACTCCAGGCAGCTGAACAGCAGCTCCAGGGGTGCTTCCGGGGTGTTTGCGTTTCCTTTTAGGAGGCGTGCTCCGGGCCATTTGCCAAGGCGGGGGTGTTGGTAAACAGTGAGTGAGTGTAACTGATTTAACGCCTGGACGCCCAGGAGCGGGTGCTGCCACCCGGCCCTTGCGACCCCTCCTCCGTCTTGCGGTGGGTCCCCTTAGGAGACTAGAGAGGGCTTGGCAGGAGCAGAGTGTCAAGGAGGCGAGGAAAGTGTGGGTGGATCAGGAAGAGTGCAAAGAGGCTACAGTGAGAAATTGATAAGCATCCCTGAAGAAGGGAGCGGGGCTTTTGATTTAGGCTTAGGGGCAGAAAGGAGAGGCGTCGACAGGTCAGATAGTGTTTAGTTGAGGAACTACCCTAGCAGCTGCAGATGCTCACAACTTAGTATTTGGGGTTTGTTTCCCAAAACACAAAATACATTTTTAATGTCTAGCTGTGGGAAAATGGTTAAGTAAGTTATGGTACATCCATATAATTGAACAATATAAAGTCATTAAAAATGAAGTTTATGAAATAAAGTTCTTGGTAATGTGGAAAAACGCTTATGTGTAAGTGGGGAGAAGAGGATGTAGCTACACGTGGTGTAATACTTCAACTATGTCAAACACGCACACAGGGCAGCTGCCGTGGGAGAGCATGCCAGAGCGTCATTCTGAAACTGCATCAGACATTAGTCACAGGTTCTCAAAGGCTGCCTTTTACAGAGAAGGGACTGCCAGATTCAAACACCCGCAAGGACGGTAATCTCTCCTTTCTTAGGAGTGCACATGTTGCTCCCACTTCTCGTGGTTCCGGGGAAGGCGCAGCATCTCACCATCACCCCGACGGGGGCAGTGGGGTGGCGAGAGAGGGGAAGCAGAGGATTCAGCAGGCCTAACTGTGAGGTTCTGAAGCACGACGGTCACTCGGGGGGGTCACTTCCTCTCACTCCTGCTGGGCAGTGGGGGTGAGGGGTGTGGGTGGAAAGAGTGGAGTATGAGTCATTAGCGCCGCCTCTACTTTTCTTACCTGCACAAAAAAGTCAGTCCTTTTAGGAGAAGCATCACGGGGAGTGGGTTGCATTCTAGAACCTTAAAAAAGGGAGGCTGAAGTAATTGTCTACTGAAGGTTGGCGCCAATAAAAATTAGGGACTATTATGGGTTCCTGCAGAGATGGGACGAAATCAAAGCGACTCTGGTTAATGTTTCCTCCCCATTGCTCACCCTGATTAGGGCGCGTTGCAGCTCTTTGTCTTCTGGTTTGGCTAGCAATCTACATGCCTTTCCATTATCTCAGAGTGGCATTCAACCCTCCCCTCCTTCACAGCATCTAAGCCACCATAGGTATTTGATGTACCTATGCCAGACATGGGGAGGGACCGAGCACCAAGATGCTGAGCAGAATATCCCTGAAGAGAGGACAAGGTCAGAGGTGGCTGACCTCTGGTCCTGGCGGTGCCGCGAAGCTGACCTTGGAAGAACAGTGTGAGCTGTCCTTGGAGGAGAGGGGCTTTTCATGGTCGTGCGTGGACACCCACAGGCAGGCACGCAGCCAGCTTCCCGCAGGCTTGGCTCCCTTCCTACACGGCAGTTCCTTAAAAACAAACCAACCCACAAAAACATAATTTGGCTAGAGAGGAGGCCTATTTTAAAGTAGGTGTGGCTATAAAATTCAAAGTGGGCATTCATATAGGAATTTATTTTTGTGAGTAATCTGAGGGTACAGACCGAGTCTCCTTCCTTCAGGATTCTTTAGGATTTCTGGGATCAAGGAATAACAAAATATCTACTGCAATAGTAAGTAATGTCTCTTAATTATACTTGAAAATAAATTACATATATTTTTTAAAGATCTATTGTTACATTTAAAGTTTATATACTGGAAGTCTGGGTTAAGGCTTTAAAATTTTTTCTAAGACAACAAAAATCTAATAAAGACCTTTACAAATATTTAATTAAAAGAAATTCCAAACCTGACTCTAAGAGGCTTCACAAAATGACAGGACTAGGCTTTACACTTTCTTGATGAAGATAAAAAAAACTCTAGCTAGTTACTTTCTTTAAAAACCTAATCCTGAATGAGAAAAGTCTCTCTACACATGCCCTTTGTAGGTGATCAACACCAACTAAACACCATGAAGTGCTACACGCCACTGGATGTGGTTTTAACTCTACGTGGTTAAGCAGACTAAAGTAAGACAGCACATGTGCTCGCCAGCCAGACCACGGCCGCCGAGCCACAGGCAAGTCCCAGGAACGTGTTCTGAGGTGGGGCAAAGGTGAGAGCCAAGTTTGCTTTTTAGGCTGTAGTTGTGGAGGGCATTTGCTTCCAGTCACTTCCCACCTGAGCCCCCACTGCCCCATCTCAGCCACCCTGCTTGCTCCAGTCGTCCTCCCTGAGAGTGGCACCGACTACGTGGGACCAGAGGAACCACTGGTCGCTGTGAGCAGAGGGCACTGCTCTTGACATCATCTTGACCCCTCTGTGTGCTTAGGAGGTGGGAGACACTCCATTTCTCTCTGACAAATGTGACATCAGTTGGTAGGAAAACCAGGGACCAAGGGAACAAATGTCAGGAGAACCACACACATCAGTACCTACCTGGCTTAAGGTCGGTCGGATTGTCATTGGTTCCAGTATATAAATGGTCACTATATTAAGTTCCTTATCCAAGGTTATAAATAGTCAGGTGTGTATTATCTTTTGAAATGTTATTAGATGAGAATCTCTGTGGCCACAGCTAAAAAGTTTTGTTTTGTTTTCTGGGAAGAAACACAATGAGGATAAGGAAATAGATAATGGACTTTTAAGAGTCAGCTACGAAGGGAAGAATAAGAAATGAGACAAACTTAGAAAGGAGCATAAATTCTACACAAGGCTCATTTTTTCCTTCAAATACTGTAGCTGAGCATTCATGACGTACAAGGAACGGCTTACCCTTGGAAACCTCCAACATAAGAGGGACTCTGCCTGTCTAGTCAAGACGCATAATGACACCTAGGCCATCACAGGGGGATTCTATCCCAGGATTCAGAGCATAGCTACCGTAAGCTGTCATGCAAAACACACAGCATTTCTGTTTAAGAAAAAGGCACATACATGAACAGATATGTACATTAAAAAGGTGTACTTTATACATACTGATAAATCATTGGGCAGCATTGAAAAAGAGAAGGGGGATTGTTTTGATTTCATACTGAGGAAAAACTCGTAGTACTACAGCTTTATTTCTATTGACCTAGTAATATTAATAAATGCTAAGATTGCTGAGCTACCACTGTTATCCCCACTTTGCAGATAAGAGTCTGAGACAGGAAGAGGAAGCGCTATTGTGGGGACCCGCATTCCAGGTCTGCTCTGCAGACCCGGCCACCTTCGTTTCAGGGCACGGAAGCACGAGGATTGAGGATTCCGCACTGAGGATAATGGGGTGCTCCTCAAACTCTTAACTGACACACTGTCTCCCATGTGGCTGTTGTTCTTTGAATTCCTTTAGCGGGGAATCCTGAAGGTGGAAGAGGGGAGTGTAGTTTAGGCCATAAAATATCATACTTCCATGCAACCTTACCTTCAACTTTTAAGTTTCAATTGTCAAAAAAATCCTGAGAAGTAGGGCTTATTAAACTTGTCATATCAATGAGAGAACAGGCCCAGAGAGTTCTCTTGGCAAAGGTCATACAGCCAGTAAGTAACAGAACCAGGATGTGACTACAGATCAGTGTCCAAAGACCTTATTCTTTCCACTTACCATATGTTTAAAAGACAGTTACTGCAACATTTCAGTCAGACACACCTATAAAACAAACCTATGGAGCTACATGGCACAACTACGTATGTATGTAAAGAGAGCACATCTGTGAGAAAAAACCCCTCAATTTTCTTGGTTACAGTTATGAAGATTCATCTGCAATATGATTAAGTGCTTTTTAATAGACACTTATGTAATTCAAATGTTATGGCTTCCTAGAGCTAGGAAGTAGCTTTTAAGCTCACCAATTCTAGTAACAGCTGGATACAAAGGCTAACGCTCACCTAAGTAATAGACATCTTCACCCCTTATGTTCAGCAGAATTAGATAATAGCAACTCCTAATGATACCAAAGAGCATGTGTTTCTAAAATCTCCACATGCAGGGTTTATCAGAACACTTCACACTAATGCTTACATTACCAAGAGCTGTATTTTGTTCCATCCAAAAGAAAATCATTTTAGAACTGAAAAATTTTGTTCCATATCTCCATTGTTATCAGATAGTACACTCAAAACATGTTTTATCAAGGAAAACACTAGATTATGGGCCAGCACTTAATCAATTTTGCTTTGAGCACAGTGAGGTTATAGTCTGGGTGGGTGGTTAGCAAGATTCCAAGGAGCTAAGGGCACTGGGAGGGAAGGAGGGCCCTACAGTTATCTCAGAGACATCTTTTTCCCTTGAATTCCTGGTCTCTGTGCTTTCTATTGATGCTCTTGTCCTGGCACAAGGTGATAACTGAGTCACAGCCCCTCCCATCCTCTCCCTTAGAATGCACTCTTGGTGGGCAGCAAACTAATTTAAAGGTGGCCTCTAGAACCAAGATTCAGTGGTAGGAGATAGGGACAGTCCTGTCTGTAGACTGCCACCCACTGCCGTGGTACGGCGGTTCATCACCTAGTTTGGTGGACCCCTGTCCTACGGGCACAGCCTTCTGCTCTCTGGGCAGAACAAATGGGGATTTGAACCGCACTTTGTTTTGCTGGAGACGAGAGTTCCTAGCATATCAGACGACTGACTGCTGGCAAAGACCCAGATGGTGGCTTCTCTCAAATCTATGATTTTTGGAAGCCTCTGTTCTAGGGACAGATCCCACTATCAAAAAAAAAAAAAAAAAAAAAAAGAAATCTGAAGTCAGACAAATATCTAAATCTCAATTTTTCTATCAATCTATCTAGAATTAGTTCAGGCAGTCTAGAAGTTTCATGGAAGTAGGAATTCATTCAACAAATACTTATTGAGCACCAACAATGGGCAGTACTGTTCCAGGAGCTGGAAGAACAGAAGTAAAATATACAAACCACCAAATGATGCCATTACAGTTTCATATACTATTTATTTAGTTATTAATATGGACAGCCTATTACACAACATTACAGGTGTCTTTCAAAACCTATAATAAAATATAGTCCACTGTCCAGCCCAGGAGAAGACAATAAACAAGCTCATTCTTACAGGAAGTATAGCATAAACACGCACAAGAATGGTCCCTGTCTTGGACATCAGAGGTTCTTTACCTCCACTGGGGTGTTAATTTCTTGAATTACAGCTGTTTCAAAGTCCAACTTCGATCACCCTATAGAACGTTCAGTATCTCATGTTGGAGCGGAAAGAGCTTCTGTCACCCTGGCAGCCCATTCTACTGTCCTGCAGTCCTTCCAGCTTGGAGCCCATCTCACCTTCAGCTGGTGTTTGTCAAACTTGGGCACGGGGAGAAGGCAGGTATGCCAGAGATGTTTTGATTAATTTACAAAGATTGTGTTTTAAAGCTCTAAAAACCCATTTGGAGGTGGCAGTGGCAGTGAAAAGTACACTATATTTCGCCAAGGGGGTCTTCTCATCTCTTGAGTCTTGGAGCTGTCCCCTTTTCTGATAGCCTTTGAGATCTACTGCAGCTCTGAGTGCAGTGCAGGTGGGAGACTCTAAAAGCTGTTGGCAGGAGGCCATCTGCAGGAGGAACTGGACTGATGACTATGGATTCTACAACTTGCTTCCTTTCTTTAGTCTAGACAAACTTATTTCTTAATCTTTTTTCCTACGTCCTGCTAGTTCTAATATAAGATTCAAAAGGACTATGACAGATGAAACTTCTTGCTTTCAAGCTGAATGATGAAAAACAGTAAAAAAAATCCATTCTCCACTGAGCTATACTCAATTTTCTCAGTTGAAAACAAATGCTAAGTAACTTTTAAAGACAAATGTTGGACAATGCTGATTAATTGATGGAAGAAGTGCTCAGGTGAAATTGTACATATATCAGAATCTAAAATACAGGCAAAAAACAAGATGCACTAGTGTAATAGAGATCCTTCAATCCTTTAGTTTCAAGCTGAAAACTATAAACGTTTTCAACATCAGAATACTGATGATAGCCAATTAAATAGGAAATCAAAAACCTCAGGAAGTCTTGCCAAGTTTGTGGCAGTTTCAAGGATCTACACAGTTAGGAAGAAGGAGAAACCATAAAGTAAAGAGTGAGAGCATTGGACTTTATTTAATTTTAGGTACCATGGGTTTGACATTAGTAGGTAAGACTAATGAAGGAGCAGCCATACAGTTTTTTGGTCACTGTGCTTCCCAAGCACCAAAAAATGGAGCTGTTTTTACTATTCAATTCCATCTTTAATAACCTAGACAGATCCTGCTGCATTCTTGTTTGTTTCTAATTTACCAGTACATTATTATGTAGTTTACCAAGTGTGAGGAGCAAGTCATTATGTAGTACCCAGTTTACATCATCATAGGACTACAACATGCACATTCTACTTAATGTAGCTCAAGCAATGGGAATACAAGAGAACAGTTATGGGTGGAGACTTGTTTTTGACAAATTCATGTTCACACTAACTATGGGTTTAGAAATCTTATTGGGCAGGTACCTACAGCAGTTCTTCAATTGGTATTGGAACATTACACGCATGCACAAGTGACATGGTAGAGAATGAAGCAGAAGAGGCAGTGGGATGGAGGACAAAGGGGCAGTGAGCGATGGGATGATACCATGTACCGGGGAGAGGCCACTCTCAGCTTTCCACAGTAAGTCTCTGCTCTGTGAGAGAGGCCTGCTGGGCGACACTTTTGTTCTCATGACTGCGAAGTTTGGATATGACATCTAGAAAGGCCAAATTCTGTACTTCCTTGTGTAGAGATTCTGGAAGACAAAAACAAGGTAACAGATATGCTTCTGTTAGGTTGTTCTAATCTTACTGTAAAATCCATCCGAAACATACCCCCAAAATGTTTATTTGCATGAGATTTAAAATTAGGAACAATTCAGGAAAAAGACATAGGAGTAGCCTAGAAATGTCTTCTTTAGGGATGTGTTATAATAAAAAAAATCAAAGATCCTTTACTTGTCACATTTATATAAAGATAAATCAGATGCTAAGTTCTACAGTCTAAGGTTGATTAGGGTAATGAGTTATAATTAAACACAGCTCATTCTATGATCTCAAGGTTCAGTTATAGACCACTCACCCTATCATCAGGTCAAATATGAAGTCCAACGACTTACAGAAAAATCTTAGATGTGTTTCAAATTAATTTTGTGGCAGATGAAAAGGTTTCAACAATCTTTTAATAAATTTCTGTGACACTAGACTCCCTTTTATATTTCCTATCTTCCTCTTTCTGGCTTTTTTTTCTCTATTGTAACCTCAATTACAGGAAAGTACAGGACTCCTCTTAAGACTCTGGGAACTGCTCTATGGGAAGACTGAGGTCTTAACATGAGTTTGTGCAATCAGCATTCCTCAAACTGATGTGTTCATTTTGATAAGACTGAAGTGTAAAACTAGAACCAGTGTTTTTAGCAGAAACAGAAAAATCCATGCTCAAATTCACATGGTATCTCAAGGAACTCTGAACATCCAAAACAATCTTGAAAGAGAAGAACGGGTTTTGGTTCAAGAAGGTGACGTAGGAGGTTCCTGAACTTACCTCCTCCCACAGACACACTGAATCTACAGCTACATATGGAACAATTTCCTCTGAAAAAAGCCCCGAAACTAGCTGAGCAACTCCTACACATCGGGCTTACGAGAAAAAAACCCACACTGAAGCAAATAGGAGAGGCTGGGACACAATCTCACCATAAACCCCACCACCAGCTTGGCAACCACAATCAGGAGGAACTCACAACCCTGAGCTTCTTCCTAAGGAGTGAGGTGTTTGAATCCCACACCTGGTACCCCAAGTTTTAAGACTTGCACCTGAGAGACAAGCCCCCAAGATATCTAGCTTTGAAAGCCAATGGGGCTTGCGTCCACGAGACCCCTAAGGCTATGGTGAATTGAGAAACAGCTTTGAAAGGGTTCATGTACGTGGACTCACTAATTCCAGGTCTCAGCAAAGAGGCAGCCAACTGAAAAGTGCCTAGAATTTCTGTGAAAGAGGCTTATCTGCTTATCTTAAAGCATCGGCCTGAGGGGCAGACATCTAATTTAACACACATCTAGGGGGCTGCTGAAACAGTCTTCAAAGGCAAAGGCCAGCAGACGCCATCTGTGTGCTCTCCCTGACTCCCTTTAGGTCTCCAGTATCCCCCAGAAAGGATGCTCATGTGGTGCTGCCCAGGGTACATCTCTAGATCACCTGGCTCTGGTGGCCAGCAGGGCTTATGCCTGCAGGTCCTACAGGACTCTAACAAATGGAAAAAGATCTCTTTACTGGCTACCACCCCCAAGGCACAGCAGAGAGGCAACAGACTGAGGTGCCAAGTCTTGTGAAAGAGGCCTATTAGCTTATCTTCATAGCTGTGGCCTGAGTGGTGGGCTTCTAATAAAACACACATCTAGGGGCTAATTGTAATCCTCTCCAGAGACCAGGGAGGACAGTGGGTGCCATCTTCCTTCTCTCCCTCTGCCCTGCCCCAGGTTGATGGTGTCTCTGAGAAACTTGTACAGGTGCTACTGTACAAGTCTGGGGCCCAGAGGACACACCCCTTAATAGCCTGGCTCTTGTGGCCAGCAAGGCTCATGTTCACAGGTTCAAAGGGATGGTAGCAAAGAAAGAAACAGTTTAGGGCTCAGCTCAGAGGGAGAAGACAGAAATGCCCAACTCCCTGTCTTCCCCTGAAAGAGGTCTATTTGCTGAAAGAGGTATATTTGCACACTTTAAAAGCTGCAGCCTGAGGGTCTGGCTTCCAATCAGCCTGATTCTAGGTGCTGACTGAGATCACCTCTTTGGGACACTGACAGGTCTTGGCACACCCTCAATTACTGGGAGCCATTAAACATAAAATAAGACTGCTTGGATGATCAGAAAGGTTTGTGAGACAACCAGGAGCTATGGCAGGGTTAAATGATAAGGTTCATCTCCTACACAAGGCCACTACTTCAAGACTGGGAGAGCTGGCTGTTTCCTCTAATGCATAGAAACTAACAGAGTCAAGAAAAATGAAGAAACAAAGGAACATGTTCTAAGAGTAAGAACAAGATCAAACCTCAGAAAAAGGCCTCAATAAAATGGAGATAAGTGATTTACCTGATAAAGAGTTCAAAATGATGGTCATAAAGATGCTCACTGAGCTTGGAAGAATGGATGAACAAAGTGAGAATTTCCACAGAGATAGAAAATATAAGAAAGTATCAAATAGAAGTCACAAAACTGTAGAATTGAACTGAAAAATACAATAGAGGGGCTCAACAGCAGACTAGATGAAGCAGAAGACAGGATCAATGAACTTGAAGAAAGGGCAGTGGAACTCACCCAATCAGAGTGCCAAAAAGAACGAAGAGAGAGAAGATAGCTTAAGGGTCTTTTGGGACAACATCAAGTGGACCAACATTCATTTTATGTGTGTCCCAGAAGGATCCAAGAGAGAGAAAGGAGCAGAAAACATCCCTAATCTGGGGAAGGGAAGAGACATCTAGATCTAGGAAGCCCAAAGATTTCCAAATAAGATGAACCCAAAGAGACCCTACACCAAGACACATTATAATTAAAGTGTCAAAAGTTAAAGATGAGAGAATCTTAAAAGCAGCAAGAGAAAAACAAATTAGGTACAAAGGAAAACCCTCATAAGACTACCAGCAGAAACATGGCAGGCTAGAAGGGAGTGGTGCGATATATTCAAAGTGCTGAAAGAAAAAACTGCCAACCAAGAATACTCTATCTAGCAAAATTGTCTTTCAGACACAATGGAGAGATAAAGAATTTTCTGTACAAACAAAAACTAAAGGAGTTCATCACCCCTAGACTGGTCTCACAAGAAATATTATAGGCACTTCTTTATGCTGAAATGAAGGTGCTAATAAGTAACAGGAAAACATATGAAAGTATAAATCTCACTGGTAAAGCTAAATATATAGCAAAATTTAGAATAATATAATGTAAAGGTGGTGGGTTAATCACTTATAAAGCTAGTAAGAAGGCTGAAAGACAAAAGTAGTGAAAATAACTACAATAATTTGTTAATGAACACATAAGATAAAAAGATGTAAATTGTGACACCAAAAACATAAAACAGGGGCTGCCCCATGGCCTAGTGGTCAAGTTTGGTGCGCTTCGCTTCAGTGGCCTGGGTTCAGTTCCTGGGCATAGACTTACACTATTCATTGGCAGCCATGCTGTGGCGGCAACCCACATACAAAATAGAGGAAGACTGGCACAGAGTTAGCTAACGGTGAATCTTCCTCAGAAAACAACAACAAAAAACAAAATTAAAACAAAACATAAAACATGGGGGGGGTGTAAATGTAGAGCTTTAGAATGCATTTAAACTTAACATTTATCAGCAACTTAAAAGAGATTGTTATAAACATAAGTATTTTTTATGTAAGCCTCATGGTAATCACAAAACAAAAACCTACACAAAAAATAAAGAGAAAGGAATATAAGCATACCACTACAGAAAATCATCAATGCACAAAGGAAGAGAGCAAGAGAGGGAACAAAGGAATTATAAAACAGCCAGAAAACAATTAACAAAATGGCAATAAGTACATACCTATCAAAAATTATTTTAAATGTAAATGGACTAAATTCTCCAATCAAAAGACACAGATTGGCTGAATGGATAAAAAAAACAAGACTCATCTATATGCTGCCTACAAGAGATTCACTTCGGATGTAAGGATACACAGACTGTAAATGAAGGGATGGCAAAAGATATTACACACAAATGGAAACCAAAAGAATGCAAGGATAACTATATGTATATTAGATAAAATAGACTTTAAGACAAAGATGGTAGTAAAAGGCACAGAAGGTCTTATACAATGATAAAGGGGTCAATCCAACAAGAAGTCTATCTTCTGTGTAAATATTTATGCACACAAGATAGGAGCACCTATTAGTAGGAGACTTTAATTGTCCACTTTCATCAATGGATAGATCATCCAGATAGAAAAATCAACAAGAAAACATTGGCCTTAAATGACACATTAGACCAGATGGACTTAACAGACATATACCCAACATTCCATCCAAAAGCATCAGGATACACCTTCTTCTCAAGCACACTCCAGGACAGATCATATGTTAGACCACAAAAGAAGTCTTAATACATTTAAGATGAATGAGACCATATCAAGCATATTTTCTGACCACAATGGTATGAAACTAGAAATCAATTACAAGAAGAAAACTGGAAAATTCACAAATATGTGGAAATTAAAAAACATGCTACTGAAAAGCTAATGGGTCAAAGATGCAATCAAAAGAGAAATCAAAAAATTTCTTGAGACAAATGAAAATGGAAATACAACATACCAAAACTTATGAGATGCAGCAAAAGTAGTTCTAAGAAGGAAGTTAACAGTGATAAATCTCAACATCAAGAAACAAGAAAGATCTCAAATAAACAACCTAATTTTACATTTCAAGGAGCTAGAAAAAGAAGAACAAATGAAGCCCACAGTTATCAGAAGTAAGGAAAGTGGAAATAAATGAAATAGAAACTAAAAAAAACAATAAAAAAGATCAATGAAACTAAGAGCTGGTTTGCTGACAAGATAAACAAAATTAACAACCCTTTAGCTAGATTCACCAAGAAAAAAAGAGAGAGGACTCAAATAAATAAAATCAGAAATGAAAGGAGATGTTGCAACTGATACCACAGACAAAAAAGAATCATAAGAGACCCAACTATGAAAAAGTGTATGCCAAAAAATTGGACAACATAGAAGAAATGGATAAATTCCTAGAAACATACAACTTACCAAGACTGAATCATGAAGAAAGAGAAAATCTGAACAGACTGATTACTAGTAAGGAGATTGAGTCAATAGTCAAACCCTGCTCCCTCTGTGGCCACCCCCACAACAAACACAAAGTCCAGGACCAGATGGATTCACTGGTGAATTCTACCAAACATTTAAAGAATTAATATCAATCCTTCACAAACTGTTCCAAAACACAGAAAGGAATTTTTTTAAAAAAAGAATCTTGGAACATCAGGAAGGAAGAACGACAGCAAAGATGTAGATAAAAGCAATAGACTTTCCTTCTCTCTTGAGAGTTTTCTGAATTATGTTTGATGGTGGAAAACAAAAATTATAACACTGTCTAATGTGGCTCTAAATGTATACAGAGGAAACATTTGAGACAATTATATTATAAGTGAGGGAGAGTAATTGGAATAAAAAAAAATCTTCAAGCAATCCACAGAAAGTCAGCAAAAAGAAAACAGAAACAAGAAACAAACAGAAAACAAAAAATAAAACTGCAGACTTAAGCCATAACACATCAGTTATTACATTTAATATAAATGGCCTAAAATACCCTAATTAAAAGAAACTGACAGTAGGTTAAAAAAACATGACCCAATGATATGCTGTTTACACTTCAAATCTAACAGTATAGCAGATTGAAACTAAAAAGGTGAAAAAAGATCATGTGAATATTATTCAAAAGAAAGTTGGAGTAGATAGATATATTAATATCAGATAAAGTAGACTTCAGAGCAAAAGAATTACCAGAGACAGAGAAGAACATTACATAATGACAGAAAGGTCAATCAACCAGGAAGGCACAGCAATCCTAAAGGTGTGTGTACTCACCAACAGAGCTGCAAAATATGTGAAGCAAAAACTGATAGAACTGAAAGGAGATTTAGACAAATCCACAATTATAGTTGGAGACTTCAACACCCTTCTCTAAACAATTGACAGAACAATTAGTCATAAAATCAGCAAGAAAACTACCACTACCAGTACCAAACAAAAGGATCTAATTGACATTTAAAGAACATTCCACTCAATAATAGCAGAATTAGTATTCTTTGCAAGTGTCCATGGAACATATACCAAGATATGCCAATGATTTTTTGAACCAATTCTTTAGTTAATATCATGGCATACAAAATCAGAACTTGTTCTTTATATAAAATAAAATTTTAGGGTTAATTAAACTTCTAGGTATTAATTTTTTAACAGTGATTTTGCCTATATTTGCTATATAATACTTATAGTAAGAATCTTTGGAGAATATTTTTAATGTAAAAGTAACCCTGTATCATCCATAAACTAATTTCTAGTGCTTTTTACACCCAAAGCCACCATTTACTATTATTTTATATTTAATATTTAATGTCAACCATACGGTTTAATGTCAACCATGGACATCAAATGATGGAAAAAATACTTACCAGATCCCATAAGAGCACAGATCAGGACCATGGAATTATATTTGATTTCAGGAGCACTTCTCTCATCTGCTAGCAGTTTGTGTAAAATCTGTACAAGTTTAGCACTTTCTAGATCTTTCTCAGCAGTGCCTAGAATATGAAACAAAGTATCAGTTATATCCACTGTGGATGAACCTGGTACAATCTGGCTAAACACTGTTTCTTTCTTGTGAAAATGACCATGTCCCTTCCAAAAAGACTGATAAATAATAATGACCTAGATATATAATACTAAGTCCAGACCTAGTTAAAAGAGTAGACATAGCTAAATTTCAGCAGACATTTCAGGAATCTAGGTTTAAAATTCAATATTGAAACATTCCTTTTAATATGAGGCAATTAAAAACCATTATTATGGAAAATGTTAAACGTATAAAAGCAAAAAAGATGGCATAATGATATACTATGTACTGTCACTCTCTTCAAAAATTATTATGGCCAATCTTGTTTCATCTATCTTTAGTCTCATTCACCTACTCTCACCCATCAAATTATTTTGGAGAAAATCCTATAAATCACAATTTCCTCCATATGTATTTCAGTATGTATCTTTAAGAGATAAGGTCTCCTAATGCAATTCCTATCAAAATCTCAGGAGGATTTTTTTTTTGTGGAAGCTTAGCCCTGAGTTAACATCTGCTGCCAATCCTCCTCCCTTTGCTGAGGAAACTGGCCCCGAGCCAACATCCGTGCCCATCTTCTTCTACTTTATACGTGGGATGTCTACCACAGCATGGCTTGCCAAAGTGCTGCCATGTCTGCACCTGGGACCCGAACCGGTGAAACCTGGGCTGCCAAAGCAGAACGTGAGAACCTAACTGCTGTGCCACTGGACCAGCCCAGCAGGATTTTTTAATAGAAAAAAATATAAGCTTATACTAAAATTTATGTGGAAAGCCACAGGCCCTAGAAGAGGTAGACAATCTTGATAAAGAAGAATAAAGTGGGAGGAATTCCTCTACCTGATATTAAGGCTCACGATACAGCTACAGTAATCAAGACAGTGTGACATTGGTGGAGAGACAGACATATAGATCAAAGAAATTGAAAAGAGGATCCCAGAAATAGACCTACATAAATATGCTCAACTGATTTTTGACAAAGGTACAAAATCAATTCAGTGGAAGAAAGATAGCTTCTTTACCAAATGCTGCTGGCAATTAGACATCCATAGACAAAAAGGGTACCCTGATTGGACACAGATATTAACCCAAAATGGATGACAGACTTAAGTGTAAAATGTAAAACTATAAAACTTTTAGAAAATATAAAGAATTCTCAAAAACTCAATAGTTAAAAAAAGTTAGAAAATGAGCAAATGATATAAATAGGCATTTCACCTAAGAATATATACAGATGGGAAATCAGCACATGAAAAGATATTCAATATCAATACCATTAGAAAAATGGAAAGTAAAACCACAATGATACTACTACACAGCTATCCGAATGGCTAAAATAAAAAACAGTGACAACACCAAATGTTGGTGAGGGTGCAGAGACAACTAGAGCACTTATACAGTGCTGGTGGGAATGTAACATGGTATAGCCACTCTGGAAAACAGTTTGACAGTTTTTCAAAAAATTAAACATGCAGTTACCATACAACATAGCAATTGTACTCCTAGGCATTTATCCAGAGAAATGAATATTTATGTTCACATAAAAACCTATACATGAATGTTCATAGCAGCTTTATTTTTTAAAGCCCAAACTGGAATCAGCCAAGACGTCCTTCAACAGGTGAATGGTTAAACAAATTATAGTACTTACATACCATGGAATATTGTTCAGCAATAAAAAGGAATGAACTATTGGTACACAAAACAAACTAGATGACTCTTTAGGAAATTATGCTGAGCAAAAGAAGCCAATCCCAAAAGGTCACACACATACTATATGATTCCATTTCTATAACATTTTTGAAATGAGAAACTTTTAGAGATGAAGGGCAGATTAGTGGTTCTCAGGGATTAGAAGCCGGGCAGGAAGTAGGGGTAGGAAGCAGGTGAATGTGGTGATAAACCGAGGGATCCCTGGTGGCAGCACTGTCCAGTATCTTATTGTGGTGGTCGATACACAAACTTACACGTGATAAAACTATACAGAACTTTACACACACACAAATGAGTACAAGCAAAACTGGGGAAATCTGAAGAAGACAGATAAATTATATCAAAGGCTGAAATACTATACTATTTATAGTTTGTCAAAATGTTACCATTGGGAGAAACTGGGAAAAGAATACAAGAGACCTCTATGTATTATTTTTTACAACTGCATGTGAATCTACAATTATCTTAAAAAAATGATAAGAACTCTTAAAAATGTTGCCTTAATACTATTATCATACAAAAAATTTATAATGATAATTCCTTCATAATATCAAATAGCCTATAAGGAAACAAGACTGGAAAAATACTGTTTTCAAAGTGTGTTGTATATTAAAAAGATAGCATGGGCTTATTTTTATATCTTAAACTAAAGGAAGCTGGGAAACACTAGATTAACAATAAAAAAAAAGTATGTATTGTCATTTTATATGGTTCTATGGTAAGGTGACTAGACTCAGGAAAAGGCTGGCAAAATTACAGCTTGTTTGGAAGATACTGGCACAAAACCAGATTCACCCCATGCTGGGAGGTCAAAGATATTCTGAAATTGTTCCATCACTTCAAGATATTTTAAATCAGGTCATGAACCCAGTTTCATATTAATGTCACCCCACTTACCCCAGCTGGTCTTGAAGGTGTCTGGACTTTTGGATTGACTCACATAATCTACCCAAACCATGTGGGAAATCACAGGCTAGGTAGGACTCGAATTACCCTCCACAGCATCTCTAACTATAGCCCGAAGTCACTGAGAGTAAGCATACATTTTCTTGAGGTTGTTTATCTTGAAAATTCAAGAAAATGTTACAACCTACTTATATGTATGATTTTTAAAAAATTATAAATGGTTTTAAAATTCACAACCCTTTCAGAGGACAAATGTTGAAATCTCTCATACCCCAAATCTCAGTAAATGTGACCCTGGAGGAAGATACACTATGTTTATCTTTTGGTTTCTCCTTCCTGGGATAGAGGCTGGTGGGTCCACTTGTCCCACTGTGAGAATTATGGATGTAAATCATCAGTGGGAATTAAGAGGTGATCAGTTAACAGCATTTACCCCAATGGCTTTGAACTGGACAGGACATACCCACTGAGTCTACAGACCTCCTTTGTAAGGCAAGGGCCATGTGACTCTGATTGTCCCCAGCTGACTGTATTGGAGATTGGTTCCTGAGACAAAGGTTGCTACCCGGAAGCTAGATGCCAATGACCTAGCTTCTCATGAAGAATTCAGACAAACAGGAACGCTATATGCTAGACAGAAACTCACCAAATTATTTAAACTCTGCTTTTGGGGAATTGTGAATATAAAACACACAGAAGAGTGATATAAAAGGTGCTAACTTAGACTGAAGGTAACGCTACAAAGCAGTAGAAACGATGGTGATAGAGAGAAGCACATCAGGAGCAGAGATGGAAGAGGAGGTCTGGGTCCCTGGAAAAGCAGCAAACTCTAAACCTGCTGTTGTGTTGTAAACATTGTTCCATTTCTCCATGAGCCCTGCTGAAAACGTTTCTGTATTCTCTAAGTGCCTGTAATTGAGATAACATGTAACAGTCAAACCAACCTTAAAGCATTGCCCTAAAAATGTTACCAAAAGTACAACCAAAAGAGAGAGCTGTGGTGACAATCTGTTGAAAATCATTTTCCATACACTCAGATATAGGTACAGACACACACTGGCAAAACACTTCTAGTCAAGGTTCTGTCTGACTTCCATTCCACTCCTGTGCTTGCCTTCATGCCAGATAAAAATAGGAGAAAATAAGTTTGTCACCAGGTTACTTACCCAGTTCTAAAGCTGCTATTAGTGCCAAAGCAACAAGGGCTTCATTCTGCATTATTACATGTTCACTGGTTGCCATGGTAACTAGATGCTTGATGCCACCACTCTGTACAATGGTTTTAATTACATCCTACAATAAATAAATATCACAGAATTATAAACATTAATTTCAAATGTAAAAAACTGCATTATAATCAGTCAATTCATTGTTGAGTGGTTTTCTGACAGTGTCCTGTATGAATCATTACATTTAAGAATAATTTTTTTCCTTCACAGAACAAAGTGAAAAAGCTTTTAGCTTTAAATAAATTCATCAAAAGATGACAACTTAAATTCCCTAAATGAAAAAGACCATTGCAGTTCATATCAAGGAACAGAGAGTCCCACAAGCTACCAAAGTGAAAGAAATAAAAGTGCCATTGCCCCAAATGTTGACTTACCATGGGATCAACAAAAGAGTAAAACTTAGAATAGTAAAAAAAGAGTTCTTCTTTTCAAATTTTTATTTTAGCACCACGTAGTTGCTCTTCAGATGCTCTGAGCAAAGCTTTTTAATTTTTTTTAGCTTTTACCCCTTTGTTGCATCTCACAAAACTGGTTTATATACAAAGGGACTTGAGCAGAACTTAAAATTCTCTGTCCCCTTCATTTCTCATGATGCCCACAGCTCTGTCCCCTCCAATGGCAGAGGAGGCAGTGGGCTCTAAATTGAGTAAATGCCAGCACCAACCCTGACTTTGAGCAAATTATTGAACCTCTCCACATCTCAGTGACTTTATTTATAATGTTAGGATAATGTAAGTGTAATTACATCTCACAGGTTTTTGTGATAATTAAAAAGTTATTACATGAAAAGCATACAGAAGACTATGGCAAAGGTTAAATGAAAAAAATGGTCACATTTATTTCTAGTACCCACTTTTGTTTTCATCCCAGGGTTTTTGTTTTTCGCTTTTTCTCCCCCAATCCCCCCGGTACGTAGCCGTATATTTTAGTTGTGGGTCCTTCTAGTTGTGGCATGTGGGATGCTGCCTTAGTGTGGCTTGCTGAGCAGTGCCATGTCCACACCCAGGATCCAAACCAGTGA
Source organism: Equus quagga (assembly GCF_021613505.1). Classification (NCBI taxonomy): domain Eukaryota; kingdom Metazoa; phylum Chordata; class Mammalia; order Perissodactyla; family Equidae; genus Equus; species Equus quagga. The sequence goes on from NC_060269.1 coordinate 76,912,223, forward strand.
AACCCTGGGCCGCCAAAGTAGAGTGTGTGAACTTAACCACTTGGCCACAGGGCTGGCCCCTCATCCCAGGGTTTTGCTGCCTAAAAACTTTTGTATTAAATATGATTTAGTGGAAAGTCTCAATTATAGAATATTCTTAAAGTAATTTTCTTTGCTACTTTTCACCATTTTTAGTAATTTGAAGTAAGTGCTGAATATTTTAAGTAGCTTGTGCAAGTTAGCTTCAAAGGTACAAAACTAACTGAATTAGGAATATTTTTCAAATTAATTTGCTAAAGTATTTGAAAAAGGGTTTCCTTCATGCTTCCATCTTGCATAAATTTTCAAGAAAACTATTTATAGACAGTATCTTTGCTTTGAGCCCAAACTTGTTTAGTGATCAAACATTCTAAATCAACGGAGACAAAGTACTGAGTTTCTACGGTAGCTGTGTTCTAGCGACTAATGACTTTTCCCAACAACTCCTAGTGAGAAACTATCTTTTAGAGCCTTTTCTATTAAAAAGGAAGCCACCCAATATACTGCTTACTCAGTGGCAGTTTATTTGAAACTGGTATAAAATTCTTAAAATTAGTAAGGCATTTTATAAAAATCACAAAGGAGATTACTGAGTTACAAAGACCACAGAGATTCATACATACACATGTAGTCAACCTAAGGAAGGTTCCTGGACTGTCGTTTCATCCTCTAATTTGTGATTCACCCTGAAAAGTCCACTGTAGTGGAAGGAAGGGCAAGGAATGAATGAAGGAAATCTGTACATCAGGAATGAATGGCCCCATGACCCACTAAGTCTAAGCATGGGTTCTTTCCAGAACAGATATCTGAGTATTTCCTTTTAAAATGCCTGCTCTCTTTTCTCCTGCTTCAATAAATGCTTATTAAATAGTACTCTATGGAGTTGCTCTGCCTGATAGAATGGCAGACGAAAGACAAATGAAGCCTTGTACTTGCATCATATGACAAAAAAGAATTAATAATACTGATAGCTACCTTTATGGAACGACTATACACTGGATTGTACTGGGTAGCTTAGAGATATGAGCTCATTTTTATCCTCATAGAAAGTCACATTAGCTAGATCTTATCTCCAGTTTATAGATGAAGAAACTGAAGCTCAGATTAAGTTAAGAAATTTGCCCAAGGTCAGTGATTAAGTGGTAAAAAGCCAAGCCTTAAACCCAGGCTGTTTGACTGGTCTGTGTGATCTATGCAGAAGTCTATGTGCTGAGTTGCCCAGCGCCATGTGTGGGAAGTCACTGAAGGGGATTTGAGGAGGCTCTCTGAATGGATTTTTAACTTCAAGATATCTTAAAAAAACGGAAAATAGCACTACTTCATGGAGAAGGTTCAGAAAATTACAAATCATTTTAACCAATACTCATCTGAAATTAACGCAGAGACTTTAAGCTTTCTGAAACTCTTTCACTGATAATAAGGAAACTGTAGTAACATATAGTGAGACACTTCTCTGGGCAATCCTTTTAAATCCTAGATGTCTCTGCAAAGTCTCTAAAAATTGTGGAGATATTTTATAATGCTTTACTAAGTTTGAAAGTATTATTTCACAATCCTATTTCTCAAGGAGTTTTCTTAAGGAAAACCAAATTTTGGTACATACATAATAACCAAGGCAAATTATCTATGCAAACAATCTCACGTATTTAGCATTTATGGTCAATTTGCTGTTAATTATTGAGACAAATCCAGGTAAAGACTTTGTTGAAAACTGTATAATAATGTTGATGACAATGGAATGTTTTGAGATAGGCTTGAATTCAAGATAATCCATTTATAAGACTACAAGCTGGTGTATCGACTGAAGCACCCAACAAAAACTTTTCTTCTCAACTTTGTATTGGCAAAGCCTACTTCTCAGTGTTAGATTGAATTAAATGTTTGCTGCATGAATGAGTGAATGACTAAATATGTTTGATTAAACAAGTTTTTAGCTTGATAACTGATGAAGAATGTTTTATTCTTGAAGGGTAAAGAAAAGTGCCTACTCTGACAGGAGGGAATTCATATCCCTAGTGTGGAGGCAAACTGTATTCATCTTTCTGTTTTTGCTATCTCCAGTTAGAAAGTCCAGCTCACTGGTCAGGAGTCCTAGCCGAGGGCACTCTTTCAAGGGAAGATGTGCATTTACCTATTGCCGTAAGTGCAGGAATCCACCGTGTATGGCCGAGATGATGAGCACAGTGTGGAACCCTGAGTCAGTGCAAACCCTCGGAGGGTTGGACTCTAAGATAGAATTCAGGGTGACTTTATAAGGAGTAGGATCTTCAAAGTTCAAAAATAACACAAGGAGAGAGCTGTAACTCACAACAGTTGGCTAAGGATCTATAGGAGTGTAATAAATGGGTACCTAGTGTTTAATTATTTTAAAAGCTTATTACAGAGCAGCCTTTTCCAAAGTATGTCCAGTGGAATGTTAATAGAGGCCACTTGAAAAAAAGAGCCACTGTCAAAGAATTAGGAACCAGTGGATTAAATAAAGTTAAGGAGATTTCTTTAGAGTAGTACAAATGTGTGCTACGAACTCCAAAGGTGAGGAAAGCAAATGCACTATTTCCTTAACTAATCTGACCATACAACCCTTTTGCTTTGTGGAACATTTCTTGGGGTTATTATTTGATGGAACATATTTTGAGAACTGCTGCTCAAAAGGAATCACTGACTCCACTTTAACGTTTGCTAAATTAAAAAATAATTTAAATTGATACTTCTAATCTGGAGCTCTCACAAAGAACACAGCTTGTATTCTGATCATTAAAGTATGTGAATTAAGCTTGCTGCTTGGCAACTATTGCTGCTTAGCAGCAGTATACTCTCAATTGTAGGAAAGATACATAAAGGAAAAAACAGCCTATTTGGTACTGAATTGTAAACCTAAAGGTATAATGTGACCATAAAGTTGTAATCCTATACCATTTCAAATTGTTTTTTCTACACACACGCACACCCCTAGAAAGGTACCATGCCATATTTCTCTTGTCTTTTCAAAGAACCTACATTGGTAACGGATGCTTAATGGATACTCAAAAACTTCTTTTTGGGTGGGGGTGGGGGGGAGGTGGGCAGTTAGATGAGGGAAAAGGAAATCTATGATAAATTCACAGAAAAGCCTCAAAACCCTCAAATCTCAATTTAATATTATAGCATTTGAATAGTTTTGGTTCCACAATTTGGTTATTTAGAAGCTGGAAAGCATCTTCCCATGGACTCACTTTTGTGTCCACTACTGGTCTGGTTATATAAATCTGTTAATTTCTACTGAACTGAAGGTATATATTATGGATTAAGCAGGGCTTCAATGGCCTGACCACCACATGTAACAGGAATTTATCTGAGAGTTCCAAATTCAGATGCCAAAAAAGGTCTCTGTTTGTGTAATCTAATTAAAACAATACAGTTTGCCTAGATCTAAACCATTGGTAAGAATTCTCATGAAGTAGAGCAAAGGATTAAGGGTAAAGACTTCAAAAATTAAGGGAGAGTGAGTTGGGGATAAGCCAGTTAGGAAGTGTCAGCTGTACTTCGTCCTATTGTCTCTTATTTTGATGAATGGCACAACTACCCCACCTGGTGCCAAGTCACAACTTGGAATTATCTCTTTGGAGATAACTGGAAAACTTCTCTTGGAAAAAACCTTTCTCCTTTCATCCTACTGTTGAATTCTATCAGTTCTACCGGATATAACTTTCTCAAATCCTTCTTTTCTTTTCCATCCTCACTGCTATCAGGTTGAACCACATGAAATTTGTTTCTGTGTGTCAAAAATGGTTGAATATCAGCATTACGAATTGCTCAACTCAATATCTTAATTCAGGCCTTCAGCATCTCTCATGTATACTTTTACAATAACTTTCTGTTTTCCCTGTCCCCATTGAGCCCTAAAGTCATCTTTCTAAATGAAAACCAAATAATGGCACCCTGATGCTTAAAAATTCTCTAAGAGCTCCCTAATTCTCTACAGAATCAAATCGATATGCCTTAACTTGGCATATTATTCATCAAAAGAGCGTCCCCAATCCTCCTCCTCTCTGGCCGCTGTCTTTACACTCTGCGCTCCAGCAATACTGCTTCACTGGCAGTCTCCCTCTCTCACTATGTTGTTTTAGATTTCTGTGCTTTCGTACACGCTGTTGTCTTTGCCTGAAAGGCCCTTCCATCCTTTCTCTTCACCTTCTCACGAGAGATTCTGGTTACCCTCTAAAACATCACCCCTCCTGTGACACCCAGACAAAGTTGGTCTGTCTTTCCTCTAAGTTACACCTAAATGGTGCATGTGGCTTTAATGCTGTTTTTATATATCTGTCCCCATACTGGACAGTCAATTCTAGCAAGTAACACTATATTTTATAATTTTTATACTGCAAGTACTGAAAACTTAACTGTTAAATGAACGAATGGGCCTGACACAGCAGTTACGATGGAGAAAGGTAAAGGGGAACCACAGGAGGGCAGTTTGCTATTTCTTCTTGATACTGTCTATCTTGCCAACATACTACTTGGTCCTGTATTGGTGTCAGTGAAAGTGCATGGGCTTCCAGGCTGCTCTGGGTGAGACAAGTAACAGGAAGGTCCTGGTTAACAGCTGCTTTGTGCAAGGGAAAGATGCCAAGAAGTCACATATGATGGGAAAGAACATTCCTGTGGCCAACCAGCTGGAACAGCTATTATGGTGAAGTAAATTATTTATATGAAAGAGATTTACACAAATCAAGGAATATCTTTAAGTTTTTTCTCTTGCCATGGTCTTTTAATCTTTTCTATAAAGAAATGAAAATATCTGGTGGATTTTAGTTCTAAACTGTCTTTCTTCTCATGTATAATCACTACTCTACTGAAGTTATACAGAAGCAAAGTGGTCAGAAGGCTCTCCTTAGAAAAGAGGTTCTAACAAAATAAAAGGTATATAGTCCAGATACTAAATCAGCCAATGAACTGCTGGCCTGGGCTCCCACCCCCGTGATCTTTAAAATAGGTCATTTGTTCATTCTTTTATTCATTCACTTAACAAATATTTATAGGTGATCTGCCAAGTGCCAGACACATACTAGGCTGGACACTGCCATGAGAATGGATTTCATCCAACTCTGTGAGTTCTGGGCACCACATATTACCTAGATACTATTTCTTTTTAAAGATCAGTAGCCAGCTTGGGCAGTGGCTGGCACACAGATGTTGGACACTGTGCTGGTGATGGTGGTGGCGGTGGTAAATGTAACAGCAGCAACAGAACCTTCTATTTACTGAGTACTTACTATGTCCCAGGCACCAACTGAGCACTTTGTATATGTGATTCCATTGAATCATCCTTACAACACTTTCAGGTAGGTATTACAGTAGTTTTTATATATTAAGATACTGAGACGTGGGGGCCAGCCTGGCGGCACAGTGGTTAAGTTTGCACGCTCCACTTTGGAGGCCTGGGGTTTGCCGGTTCCGATCCTAGGTGCGGACATGGCACCGCTCAGCAAGCCATGCTGTGGCAGGTGTCCCACATATAAAAAGTAGAGGAAGATGGGCACGGATGTTAGTTCAGGGCCAGTCTTCCTCAGCAAATAGAGGAGGATTGGCAGAAGATGTTAGCTCAGGGCTAATCTTCCTCAAAAAAAAAAAAAAAAAAATACTGAGATGTGAAGACACTTGACCAATAAATACCAGAGATAAAGTTTGAACTCATCTCTGATTCCAAAGCCTTACTCTTAACTATTATGGAACAGAACTAAATAAAAAAGCTCAATCTTTAATTATTTTTCCAGAATTGTTAATTAATTAATATTTTTCCAGAATTGTAATTAATTTATACATAAATACATAAAAACGCAAGCTTTTTGATGTAGGGTCTATGATACTGGGTTTCCAAAAAGGCCACTCAAATGTTCCCTGGTGACGGGATTCCTCTGGAACTTACTTTCGATTTACTGTGTCGTATGAGAGCAGAGAGCAGTCTGTTCGACTCCCCCATCACACCTGCGTGATCTTTGGCTTCACACCATTCCACCAAACGCTCTACTAACTTAACATTCTTTCCCAGTTGTTCAGCAGCTTCTGCTATAAGAAAGAAGGCAAACCACAAAAGAATCAATCACTGATGGGCACTCCACTGAAATAAGCGGTAAAGATGGATGAGTGTGAAGGAAAATTATATGTCTAAAGAACATAATTTTAATAAAGTGAGAACTGCAAATACTCCATATCTGATGGACGATCTGGTTTTTCTATCAAGTTGTAGACCTTCACACAAAATACAAAGATAAACAACCACATACTCTTTGGATTCCGCCTGGAGTCCACTAGCACTCTGGCAAACTGTAATGGGTTTTTAGAAGGACTCTAAGGAATCAATACAGAGAAAGGTTTAGAATTCAGAAATAAGCAAATAAACATAACTCGCTGCAAGGAGTGGTTTTCACTGCCATTTTTCTAAACCGAAAAATGATCTGTCTGCAAAATCAGTTTTAAAAAATTTTGACTGTCATTGTATTGAAACATGATGATTTTGAAGACAAGGTAAAAATGGGAATGGAATGCTAAAACATAAAAACCCCTGAAGAACTGCTAATAAATCAACCTAAAACCAGGATTATATGTACTAATAAAGAAAGATGCGATGTAATTTCCATTTAAAGTCAATTATAACAACAGCATGGTAATTAATGAATGAGATTCCAAAACCAGTCTCTTCTTACCTTTTATTTGCTATTAATCTTTATGATTACATAATTCTGAAAGCTAAAAACAAGTCGTTTTTCAACTAGAGGCACATTAAGACTATCATACCAACTATGTACCTTGGGAAAGCATTTCTTTTACCTTGTGCATCTATTAACATTCTTAATGTTCCCAGAAGTTTGAATTGAACTGGGGGCATTTCAGACTTAAGGAATTTCAAAACTGCCTCTGTGACCCCAGCTGATAACATCTTTGCTTTATTTACAACTAGAGAGAAAGAAAAAAAAGAGACTATGGTTAAAATGATGTTACAATTCTTGATAATAATCATTCAATTCAATACACATTTATTGAGTGGCTTATTATCTTTAAGGCCATATGTTATATTTTTTATTTAATTTATATAAATTTTATATGAAACATATAAAATTTTGAATTTTAAGAATGGGATTGGAGGGAGGGGGTGCTGGGGGATAAGTCTCCTGTTTGTCTAAAGGAGTATAACATATTAAATCATACTTACTGGCTTTTAAACCTAACCTCAAAACACTTAAATAATTTGTAAAGGAAATCTGACACTGTTGCCTTATTTACAAAAAAACCGCAATCCTTCAACTTTAATAAATGTTTCTTTTTACCTCTGTCCTTGATCCACCTGTGTTAATATAGATGTTACAGACATTAATAAACAATATTAATCTGCTATATGAACCAAACTGATTGCATATAATTATACTATGTCACCTAATCAGAAGTTTATTTTTAGAAAGTAGAACAAAAGAATAGTTTTAAGTAACTTCTGTATTACTTCTCATGATAATGTGATTTCCTGGCTCAAAAGCCTTTAATCCGAAAAGATACATTAAGGATATTTTTAAAAATTCTATGTCTGCTTGTAGGGAAAAACACCATTAGAAGTCATTCTTTAGGGGACTCTTTAATTGACATCATTAACTTACCTTAACTATACAATATGATGAAAATCTAGGAGTTTGCAAAAGGTAATAGAACAGAATATTTGAACGATCTGAACAGAGGCAAAGATGATGCTTGTATAGTTTCAGAGAACTTAGTTAGCATATGATTCTACTTACTAGTAAGAAAAATGTAAACACTCTGAAGACTACTTTTCTTCTTTTCTTGATCAGGGGAGGTCCACAAATCACATAAAGCAAATATCTTCTCAAAACAACAGATTTTATTTCTTACACAGTTGCAGCCCTCTCAGGTCTTACCTGGTATGGCCAGGTTCCGGAGGGCACTGAGTGCTGCATGCTGCACAGTTACGTTTCCCTCTTCCACATGTCTGTCCAGTAAATCCATGAGCTTTTCTACAATCCCATTGTCTACCATATGGATGCAATTTCCATCTGAATGAAACAAAAGCATATTTTTTCTTCCTCTTTACAAATATCTATAAATATTTTGTAATACCAATGCCTGCCCATTATCTACATTAGGGAAAATGGAGATAGAGGAAAATAAAATGAATTCCAACTCTTTCTCCCATCATATTTATAGACTATTTTGTTTACTGAGTGAGAAGTCTGATGACAAACTTCCTAAAATAGATAACATTTTAAAAATCAGAAAAATCTCTAGCTTAGAGTCTGATCATGTATCAGAAGATGAATAAGTAGAAACCACATGCTTAAAATGTCCACCCATAGTCTTCACTTGTAGTTAAGTACGCCTGCATTCCGCCAAGGATGCTGTGACAGTACTCTACATTTTGTCATTACGGCTGATACTTAAATTCTTTTCCAATGACAGAATTTTTGAAACATCTATAAATCAGAGAGAATATTATAATGAACACTATTTACCCTATGTTTAGGTATAACAATTATCAATATTTTGCCAGCTTAATTCCATCAAGGAGCTAATGATAGTCCTCAAAAAGAAGGGAGTAAAAATGGAACAAGTCATCCATTATAATATAACAACTTCATATTAGAACGAAATCAAACTAAAACCAAAAATTACCCATATTTCCTAGACACAGTATAAGAATGAGTTTCTAGACAGAACAGCAGGAGCGGCAGACTTCAGAAGTAACCAGGGAGGTCTGATGCCTCTGAAGTATTATTAAATTAATTAAATTAAATGTCCTACCCTAAACCAGAGGATTACCCACACAAGTTCTGTAGGCATAAAAGTATAAGTTGAGGCACGATAACCCTACAATGAATACTCAGATTACTAAATCCAACATAAAATCACCAGGCAAGAGATCATATTCTTCCAAATCAGGTGTATATTAGAATGGGACTCAAGTTTACAATCTCTGAAGTGCAGAATACTCAAAAGAACTTCACAATCACTGTTTATGATCTTTAAACTAATAGAACTTAGTTGAATTGCATAAAATATGTAATTTGCTAGGAAAGTGACTCTAAGTATTTCAGATCTCTGAAAAATTAAGGTAGCAGTACACATACACACTACGTACACTTCTGAACTGTTCCAGTTTTAGTAAATGTAAAGCAAAGCAAAAATTAAAAAAAATATAAGATCTGATTTAAAAAGGATGGTCTAATTCAAAAGGATGAAAAAGGATGCTTACCATTTCTGGCAAAATTTGCAATTGCCAATGCTCCAGCAAGCTGCAGTTGGTGGTTATTTGATGGAATCCAGGACAACACCCTTTGAAACACATTACCTTTTCCTCCTTCAAATAATTTCTGCATGGATTCATCTGGAGGTAAACAAAACAAACAGGTAAGAGGAGTAATAAATTAGGAGTAATAAATCCATATTTCTAAGCAAATATCTAACTGGGAAACTACATCCTTCACAAAAGCAAAAGTCATGACTTTTTATCATAAACTTTAGTAGAGACTGGACAAGACAGTTTAGAATTTTTCTAGTCTAAGTCCCAATTAGCCATCTAGCTTTTAGTCCTCAGGTGGCAAAGCTGTCTCTTCTATATGACAGCTCTTTAAATATGGTAAGATAGTGAAGACTCCTCTTTTCCAGGTTCATTATCTCTAGTTCTCTCCATGATGTGCTTAGGGTTTCAAAATCATCACACCAACAGGATTAAATGAGATTAAAAAAAAAAAGGTAAAATGCCTAATATAGTGTTTAAAAAAGAGACAGTAAAATTTTAAAAATCTGACAATCGTGTTCTTTGGTGGGCATAAATTACAACTCACCTCCAAGAAGTAATAAAACCATTAGATCTGAAGCAGTTTTGAGCTCAGCAATATCATCTTCTTTGTCACTATCCACTTTCTGCTGAACAATTTCTAGTAGACATTCTACCAGGCCTGCTTCAACCAGCTGTAGTTTAATAGCATCTAAAGAATAATGTGAACAAAATAACCAAAATTTGAGATGAAACAGGAATTCTAGTATAAGCAATCAATTATAAAGAATTATAAGGAAGCAAGAGAATGCATGATTTAGATAACACACCTTTGAAGAGTTGAGTTTTAAAAGTATCCGACACTGCAGCTTAAACACACAAAAGCTTTATTTCATTTTTCCACTTGAAATTACGTCACCTTTCACAACATCAGGCAGCACCTAAACAAACTAATTCTCAGCTCTGAAGGCAAGTAATATCACTCCAGTGTTACTCTAAGTATAATGCTCATGTTTAAAAGCCAATACTATAAAATATCTCACACAGTTTAAAATAAAACACACACACCTGTTATATAAAGTTAAAATATATCCACTAATGGAGTTTGAATACAAAGTTATTGAAAAGTAAAGAGCTATTAGTGAATTTCAAACTACATCACAAGTTTATTTGGATTCACATTTGTATAGATGTTATCTTTCTAAGGCAGTTAATAAACCTATAACTTTCTAAACTTTAAAGTTATGTCTTTAAAAAGGGCTTCAGGTTTTCACTAATTTGAAACTTTCTGGGGTGATGGGTACACGGTGGTTCATTATGTTATATTCTCTCTACATATGAATAAGTTTTAAAATTTTCATAATAAAACTTGAAAGAAAAAATAACTTTCAAGCTTTCTGATGGATAACCAACAAAATAAGGAATTTTAGAGACAGAATTTACATCTTCATTATATTTTTAAAAATTATCTTCAGAGCATACTCTACTTGCCTATCAAATCAATTTTGCTTATACCCCTACTATCTTAAACATCTTTCATTACAGAACTTATTTTATTGAAGATTTTATATTTGCCTCCAGATCTGCCTCCCTCATTAGAGCAGATCTTACACCTCCTTCATCTTTGTATTTTAACCTGAACTGGCCTACCTAAATCCTTTGTGTGTTTTTGATACTGCTTAACAAAAATGCTAATCAACTATCCTCAGAAATAGATTTGCTACGCAGAGATTTTAAATTTAAATTTTATTTTTTAGTTGGATTTTATTTGAGTCATTGGTTTCCCTAAACTGTATGTTTCCACATCTACAGCAATGGCAGTTTCAGCTTATTATTTGGGAGAAACAGATTTTTTTTTTATACTTAAGACTTTTTCTTTCAGGCAATTTTAATGTGAAAAAATTTAGTTTTTCCTATCACCAAGACCACTGATTTTCTTTAGAATATTATCTTGGAATACACAGAATATTCGACCTGTAATTTTGTTTTTAAAGGTACACTTGCACCGTGCCATGTTGAAAGTAGGGCGTTTCCCTGGTTACAGAATGCCAGGGCTAGAAATGTGCGGTGATGAGAATTAAGGGCCATAATGAAAAAACCTTAAAAATACTAAAAACCTTGAGTTACACAAATTCCAATTTAAATGCTGGAATCACTCTCCTTTGCACACCAGGAAAACCAAGATGATATACTATGCCAAGGATAGACCAGAAACAAGTTTTCAAAGGTATCATTCAATCCACTGAACAATTATGAAACAGACGGAGGTGAAGGTGGGAGAAGAGAAAACAGAAATAAGAAATAAAAACACATTTTCAAATACTGCAAGGAAGTTTACAGGTATAAAATGGACTGAAGGTCACAAAAAAATTTCATTTGCTCAAATCACTAAATGGGATGAAAAACAAATTTCTCTCTGAAGAATAAGACCTAAGGCATTTAGAAAATTTAAAATGTGTCAAGATTAAAGTTTACAGATCTCTCCTCTCACAGTCTGACTGTAATCATATATATACATGGCACACATTTGCCGACACCATTCTGCCCAAGGGCATCCATCTTTATCACCATCGTTCACATATACGTATGTATATATGTATGTATATGTATTTAAAAATAATGCTGTTATGAACATTCCTGCAATGGCTCCTAGTGCACATGTACACAACTTTCTGGAATCCAGTGGAATTGCTGGATCACAGGGTATGCATATCTCCAACTCAGCAGTTACTGTTCTCCGCAAGGTACCAATTTACACTCCCCCCAGCACTTACAGAGAGTTTCGGTGCTCCACACTTTCATCAACACTGGTATTATCAGACTTTCTGGTGGGTACACAGTGGTATTTTATTGCAGCTTTATTTTGCATTCCCTGATTACTAATGAGGTGAGTGTATTTTCATGTGTTTATTAGCCATTTGGATTTTATCTTTTGTCAAGTGCCTATTCAAATCTTTTGCACATTTTCCCACTGGGTTTTCCACATTTTTCTTAAGGATTTATGGCAGTTGTTATATATTGTACACATGAACCCTCCACTGGTTATATGTGTTGTAAATATCTTCTTCTCACCCACTGTCTTGATTTTCATTCTTAACGACGCCTTTCAAGGAATGGAAATTTATAGTTTTAAAATAACCAAATTTATCAATCTTTTCCTTTATGGTTACTGCTTTTTGTGGCTTAAGAAAACTTTCTGTATTCCAAGGCCATGAAAATATTAGTATCTTATATTTTAAGATAAACTTTCTGATTTTAACTTTCACACTGAGGTCAATAATCTATCTGAAATGAATTTTTTATATAGTATGAAGTGGGAGTGTGTAGCTGTGTCTCCAATTGTATTTTTTTCCATTCTAAGCACTGTTTATTGAAAAGACTGTCTTTTCCATATTGTTTTTGTGTGGCATCTTTTTTCGTTTCCTAATAAAACAAACATCTATTAATGTATCCATTTGTTTCTGGGCTATCCTGTTCCATTGGTCTTCTTGTCCATCCTTGCACCAATACCAAAAGGTCTTTTAATTACTATAGTTTTATCAGGATAAAAGTTTTATTATTGTTATGCAGTAAAACCAGTTCTGCTGCCTTGTTCTCTTTTTCGGTATCTTGGCTATTCTTGGTCTTTTAGTTAGAATTGCACTGAGTCTACAGACTGATATGGGGAGACAAAACATCATTACAACATTGAGGTTTCCAGTCTAGAAAGTGACATAGCTTTCCATTTATTTAGGTCTTCTTTAATTTCTCTTGATGATTTTATACAGTTTTCTGCCGGAGATCTTACATATCTTTTATTAGTCCATTCTTAAGTACTTAATTTTTTATACTATGGTAAACAATGAATTTTTAAAAATGCATTTCTAATTTTTTTGCTGGTATACAGAAATACAATGCTTCTGGTTTTTTGTTTGTTTCTTTTGGCTAGCAACTTAACTAAATTCTGATTAATTAAAAAAATTGATCGATAGATTCTTTTGGCTTTTTGACATACATAATCATATCATCTATGAATAATGATAGTTTTATTTCTTTCCTATATCTTTTCTTTCTTACTCTACTGCACTGAATAGTTCCTACAACACAATAATGAATAGAAGTGGGGATGATCCTTCTTATTCCCAATCTCAAAAGAAATGTTTTTTGTTTAACCATTGAGTATGAGGTTTTTTGTAGGCTTCTAGTATATATCCTTTTCATTCTCTTCTAGTGCTGGTTTGCAAAGAGTTTTTAAAAATCAGAAATGGATGGTTAAACTTATCGAATGCTTTTCCTGAATCTGAGAAGATCATATGATTTTTCGCCTGTAATAAGTTTTAATGTGATGAGTTATACTGATTGCATTTTGAATATCAAACTGCTTTGCATTTTCAGAATAAATCCAATTCGGCATGTTAATTTTTAAATATATTACTGGATTTGGTTTGCTAAAATTTGAAGGGGAATTTTATATCTATGTTCATGGTGAAACTGGCTTTTAATTTTCATTCTTATACAGTCATGTGTCACTTAACGACAAGGATACTTTCTGAGAAATGCTTCATTAGGCAATTTCGCCACTGTGCGAACATCAGAGAGTGCACTTACACTCTATACATGATGGTACAGCTTACTACACACCTGGGCCGTAGGGTGCAGCCTGTTGCTCCTGGGCTACAAACCTGTGCAGCATATTATTGGACTGAACACTGCAGACAATTGTAATACAATGGTAAATATTTGTGCATCTAAACATAACTAAACACTGAAATGGTACAATAAAAATACGGTATAAAAGATAAAAAATGGCACACCTGTATAGGGCACTTACCACGAATGGAGCTTTCAGTACTGGAAGCTGCTCTGAGGGAGCCAGTGAGTGAGTGGTGAGTCATGTGAAGGCCTAGGACATCACTGGACACTCCTGTAGACTTTATAAACACTTAGGCTACACTAAATTTATAAGAAAATATTTTTCTTTCTTCAATAATAAATTAACTTTAGCTTACTGTAAATTTTTTATTCATAAACTTTTTAATTTTAACTTTTTGACTTTTTTAGTAACAGCTTAAAACAAACACACTGTACAGCTGTACAAAAATAGTTTCTTTCTTTATATCCTTGTTCTATAAGATTTCTTCTATTTTTAAAATTTTTCTTTTTTTTACTTTTTAAACTTTTTTGCTAAAAACTAAGACACAAGCGCACACATTAGCCTAGGCCTAGCTCAGGATCACCAATCTCACTGCCCTCCACCTCCACATCTGGTCCCGCTGGAAGGTATTCAGGGACAATAACACACATGGAGCTGTCACCTCCTATGATAACAATGCCTTCTTCTGGAACACCTCCTGAAGGACCTGCCTGAGGCTCTTCTTGAGGGGGTACCACTCTTTTCAGAAACATGTCCATGGTGGTTTGCTTGGTTTCTTTCTTTTTTCCAACTTAGATTTGCTTGTAAGCAGATAATGCACCCTGAACATTCCTCTCTATTAGTGGAAACCTTTTAGTGTTGGGGTCCATGTTTTCAAACTTTTTAAGGAGCTTGTTGAGGTCTGCAAAAGCTTCTGCTAAATCCTTCACAGTGAATTTTCTTGCAGGTTCTTTTTCTCGTCCTGTAATTTCCTTTTCTCCTGCCTCTTCTTCAGCTATATGTTCCTGTTCCAGTTCCAACTCCTCATTAGTCAATTCCTCAAGAACCACCTTTAAGAATGCCTCAATGTCATCCTCACCCATACCCAGGTTAAAGTTGTTTCCATCTCAACCACAGCCTTGTTGATTTCTGCAACCTCCTCATCCTTGGCAAATCCTTGGAAGTCATGGACAAACCTCTTGAGTGTCTTCTTCCAGACGCCATTCATATACTCCTTGTTGACATCACCCCAAATTTAAGCAAGGCTTTTGATGTAGTCACAGATGTTGTAATCTTTCTAGAATTTCATTAGTGTCCTCCTCAGCTGCAGCAACAGCCTGGGAAAAGTCCTCCTTAGGACTTAGGCCTACTAAGGCCTTAAAAGCTGCTCTAACTCCTGGATCCACAGGTAGGATGACGGAGGAGGTGTTGGAAGGAGAAACACCACTTTGAAATTGGGATGAAGATCACCAGTAAAAGGAGGATGTCCAGGAGCGTTATCAACAATAAGCAAAATCTTGAAAGGCATGTTATCCTCCAAACAGTACTTCTCCATTTCGCTGGCACAGCAATTCAGGAGGGCATCTTGGAAGAGGAGCTGGGTCATCTATGACTTCTTACTGCTCCTGTAGTGCACTGACAGTGTGAGGTTACTGATGTGCTTGAAGGCCCTGGGGTTCTCACTGTGCCAGATCACAAAGGGTTTCAGTTTGTAGCCTGTGACACTGCCCCACAAGCAAGACTGTTATCCTGTCCTTAGAAGCCTTGAAACCTGGCATTGTCTTGGCCTCCTTATGGATGAAACTCCTTTCAGGCATCTGTTTTCAGAACAGGGAAGTTTCATCCATACTGAATATTTGCTCTGGCAAGTAATTCTCCTCCACTATCAGCTTATGTAGAGTTTCCAAAAATTCTCCAGCTGCCTTCACATCAGCACTCGCAGACTCACCACTCACTTTCAGGTTATGTAATGAATAACGATTTTTTTTTTTTTTTTTTTAAGATTGGCACCTGAGCTAACAACTGTTTCCAATCCTTTTTTTTCCCCTGCTTTTTCTCCCCAAAGCCCCCCAGTACATAGTTGTATATTTTAGTTGTAGGTCCTTCTAGTTGTGGCATGTGGGATGCTGCCTCAACATGGCGTGATGAGCAGTGCCATGTCCACGCCCAGGATCCGAACTAGCAAAACCCCGGGCTGCTGAAGCCGAGCTCGCGAACTTAACAACTCAGCCACAGGGCCAGACCCTGAATAAGGATTCTTGAATCGTTTAAACCACCGAGAGCTAGCAGTAAATTCAACATGGTAGTTAGGTCCAGCCTTTTCTTTCACCATTGTAAACTTTTTGCTTTGGCGTGATCGTCAAGGTGCTGAGAAGGATACCCTTCTGTGTCTGGTCTTCAATCCAGGTCATTAGAAGTTTCTCCAGGTCTGATAGATGCCCTTCTCGAATTTTTGTTAGTCTCATTGCTTTCAGTGAAGCAGACCCTTTAACAGCTTCCATCACTTTGTTCTTGTTCTTCAAGATAATGGGTGTGGTGCAATAAGACATGCCTGACTGGCGAACAATACCATCACTGCTTTTCCACCTTTACAGCCGTTAATCACTTTTAATTTTGTTTCCAGGTCAACCACTCAATGTGGCCACTTACTGGCAACATTAGCAGTAGATTTTGTATGGTTACGGGCCACGCGGAACAAAACAACACAAGATTAAATCAAGCACAAGAGAAAATGATGCGATCAAGAGATGCGGTAAACACGGGATGCATGAGGCTGCTGCTGGTGTAACATGGCACACTGTTTTACAGTGAACTTGTTTTAATAAGTAGAAAGAGTACACTCTAAAATAACAATAAAAAGTATAGTAAATACATAAACCAGTCACGCAGTTGTTTATTACCAAGTATTATGTACTGTACATAATTGTATGAGCTATACTTTTATATGACCGGCAGCTCAATAGGTTTGTTTACACAGCATCACCACAAACTTGTGAGTGATGCACTGTGCTATGATAGCTCTGATGCCACCAGATGATAGGAATTTTTTAGCTCCACTACAATCTTATGGGACCACCATGGTATATGCGATTTGTCATTGACCAAAACATCATTACATGGTCCATGACTGTATTGTTTTTGCTGGTATTTGGTATAAAGGTTATATTAGCCTCATAAAATAGATTGATATTTGTTTTTCCTATTCTCCAGAAGAATTTAAGATTACTCAGCTTTTCAATTTCTTCTTGTGCCACCTATACTTTACAATGTATTGGTATCAAATTGTTCACAACATTCTCTTAATAAGATCTACAGTGAAATCCTCTTTTACATTCTTGATTTTGGTTGTGCCTTCTCTTTCTTTCCTGATTAACCTTACTAGGGATTGATCAGTTTTATTAAGTCTTCTCAGACACAATATTGACGAGTGTATGCTTATACTGCATTACATATTTTCTGTTGTATTAACAGCAATATTCCTTCTTCTTTGGGTTTACGTTTTTATCCCCTCAATTCCTGAGATGAATACTGAGCTCACTGATTTTAGCTTTTTTTCCTTTTCTAATACATTCATTTAAAGCAAAAAAATTCTAATTTCCATCATTCTTCTTTGATTCTTTTTTGATCTCTGAGGTATTGGAAGTGTATTTCCTGATATCTAAACTTACAGAGACTTCCTAGTTATCTTTTTATTATCAGGTACTAGACCATTCACTTAGGTCAGAGAACATAGTCTAAGACTGCAATCCTTTGAAAGTCGTTGAATCTTCTGTCATGGAAAGTATACAGGTTTTTAAATGTTTCATGTGTACTTGAAAAGAACGGGCTCTGAGGCTGGGTGGAGTGTTCTAAAATGTGTCCACTACATCAGTTTTCTTAAGCATGGGATTCCCATTTTCTATCCCTATTGTTTTGAATCTGCTTGTTCTACAGATTACTGAAAGAGGTATTACAATCTCCCATGATTTTTGCGGATTTGTCTATTTTGCTTCATATTTTTGGGGTAATGTATAATTTTTATAGCTTCCAGGTGAATTGGACCTTTTGTTCTTAAATAGTCAACTTATCTCTAGCACATCTTTTAATTTTAAAGTATATTTTATCTGATATTAATGTAGCTACCTCAGCCTTCTTTAGGTTTGAATGATGTATTTTTCAATTTTCCTATTCTCAACCTTTTAAATCTCCTGGTACTTAAGTTTTGTCTTAAAAAGTATATTTGGCTTTTTAAAATTCAGTCTGCAACTGGTCTTTTAGAACTGGCCTAAAGCATTTAGGCCACATATAGTTAATGTAATTACTGAAATACTGTCATAAATCTGGTTTTTTTTTGTTTTGTTTTTTTTTTTTTTGCTGAGGAAGATTAGCCCTGAGCTAACATTCTGTTGCTAATCCTCCTCTTTTTTGCTTGAGGAAGATTAGGCCTGAGCTAACATCTGTGCCAACCTTCCTCTACTTTATATGTGGGATGTCACCACAGCATGGCTGATGAGTGGTGTAGGTCCACACCCAGGATACGAAACTTCAAACACCCAGGCAGCCAAAGCAGAGCACACGAGCTTTAACCACTAGGCCACAGGGCCAGCCCCCACACCTAGCATATTTTTTATGTCCTATTTGTACCCCTGTTCTATGTTCCCCTTTTTTTCCCTCTCCTGTTATTTTGATTGATGGGGTATTTAAAAAAAAACTTTTCATAAATCCTCCCATTAGTTTGGTTGTTACATGTTGTTTTTAAACATTATTTAATGGCCACCTTAAAAGTTGAGATTATTGAATAATCAGAATCTAATAGTACTGTCTTTCAGACAATGTAAGGGTCTTGGGACTTTTTTTTTTCAGGAAGATTAGCCCTGAGCTAACATCTGCTGCCAATCCTCCTTTTTGCCGAGGAAGACTGGCCCTGAGCTAACATCTGTGCCCATCTTCCTCTACTTTACATGTGGGACACCCACCACAGCATGGCTTGACAAGCAGTGTGTAGGTCCATCTCTGGGATCCAAACCAGCCAACCCCAGGCCACTGAAGCAGAACATGTGAACTTAACTGCTGGGCCATTGGGCCAGCCCTTCTTGGGAGTTTTTAACTCCTTTAACTTCATCCAGGTTTGTATACTCATTTTGCGGTATATTTTAAATTATATACATATACATTTTAAACTTCACAATAAACTGTTTTTTTATTTATATTTTCAATGTTCATGAGATTTACCTACATATTTGCTAGTTTTTGTTTCCTCTTTTTATTCTCCCTTGTATCTATAACCTTCCTCCTGGAATAATTTCCCTTCTATTTCACAAACACCCTTTATAATTTACTTTAGTGAGGGTATACTGGTGGTGCACTTTCTCAGTTTTTAACCTGAAAATATCTCTGTTTTGCCTTGAGTTTTGAAGGGCATTTTCCTGGGTTTAGAATACCAGGTTGGCGCGTATTTTCTTTCAGCGCATAGAAGATGCTGTTTCATTGTTCGGACTTTCCTTTGCTCTGGAAAGTTAGCTGTCAGACAAACTGTTGTCCTTTTTAAGATCGTGTTTTTTTCCTGGCTACTTTTAAAATTTTTGTCACTGATTTTCTGCAATTTTAATATGATGTATCTAGATGTAGATTTCTTTTTATCATGTTTCAGATTCACTTTGCTTCTTGAATCTTTGGTATTTTTCATAATTTCTGGTAAATTCTCTGCCAAAATTTCTTTAAATATTGCCTCTGCCCTCTGTATCCTTCACCCTTCCTGGGACTCCAAAAAATGTACTATGAGAACTTCTCATTTTATCCTCTGTACCTCTTCTTCTCTTTTATGTATACGGGTTCTTTTCTTTCTCTTTACATTTCATTCTGAATTTCTTCCAATCTATCTTCCAGTTCACTGGTTCTCTAACTCAACTATACTTAATATGCCATTAAACTCATCCATTAAGTTCTTAATTTTAGTTGCATTTTTCAATCCAGGAATTTCCAATTGTTTCTTTTTCAAATCTGCTATGTCACTTTTTATAGTTTTTAGTTTCCTTCTAAATTTTTCAAGTTTGCTTTTAACTCTTTGAACATAATAAGCATACCTGTTTTGAGTCAAAGTCTAATATTTCCAGTATCTGGAGATTTGCTGCTGTTGCCTGTTCTTTGTGCTGGTTCTTGCTCACAATGCCTTGTCTCCTCATGTGTCTGGTCCTCTTTGATTATGTGCTACACACTGTATTTGAAAAATTATTTATATGGGATGGTTTGCTTGCTCTGGTTGACTCTCATTCCTAGGGTGTATCCCTTAAGATTTTTTGCCCAAAGGTAGGAGTAGTTTACCAGTGTCCACACTGATGGCAGGCCTGGGACTCCAACTTTTACCCCCTTTGCCTTGAAAGGGTACATAAAAGGAGTTCAGTCTCTCCACTGCCTTTTCCACACTGTACATAAGAAAGTACAAGCTACAGAACCATCTTTGCCAAGATTTTAAAATCAAAGGAACCTGGAAAGTAGTTTGGGCCGATGTAAATATAGTTATGGAGTAGACAATGTAGCTGAAGTTAGAGATACCAAAAATAAAATTCATCACATCATTAATAAAACAGAGAAGCGTTTTGAGTTAAATAGCTGGCAATTAAATAATATTAGAAAAAGCCTACATAATCAAAAATCAAGAGGCACATTTATTTTCTCACCATTTTCTGCCAATGGAGCAAGAACTTCAAAAATCATTTCCCTCTTATCATGTTCTATTTGTTTCTTGAAGAGTTTTACCAGCTCTTCAGCAATATTTGTACTGGCAAACTGTTCTTTACTTGACTCTGCAAAAAAGGGGAAAATTCAGAGTAAGCAAACAAAATTACACCCAGAAATTGTTTTCTGTTTACTTTCAATACTTGGTCATTTTATACCATTCCTCATAAATACAAACACTCTTTACTGCAGGAACAATCAAATTTATTTTTTAATGCCCCTGAAAATAGAAAATGTCTAAGGCTTTAAAGAAAATGTTCTGATCCAATTATATTCAAGGCTATAAAAAAATGTTCACTAGCATAACATATAGGTAACCATAGTGACAATAAAATTACTAAATTACATATTCATAGTTTCAGGGCTTTTAGTCAAAGAAGAAAAATTACTCATAATAGACTGCATTTTACATGGCTGAATTAAAAGCTGACTTATCTTATCTTTGTACCATGAAAGTGGTATGCTTTTGCCTTGGCCCTGACATGCCTACTATTACGGGTCAATTCTTCACATGTACTCGGGGTCTCATTCCCTCTTGCCTCTTCAGCATTTCCACTATCCCCTCCTCACTCTAGAGCCTCACCATGAGCATTTAAATATGCTTTAACATTTCTCAAATCAAATTATTAAAAACCAACATCTTCCCTCTACTCCACTTTTCTTCAACTACCATCCAATCTCTGTTCACTTTCACAATCAAGTTTCTTGACAGCTTTGTCTACATACACTGTCTCTACTTTCTCAACTCACATGCCTTCCTAAACCCACTTCAAACTAGTTTTGGCCCCGTCTACATTCTGCAGTCTCCTTTGCTTGCTCCTCCTCTTCCACCAGACCTCTATAAATTCCAGTTCCTTGGGACTTTATCCTTTGGTTTCTTACCTTTTTGGTCCTTCCTCTCACCCTACGCAATCTAATTCTCTTTCATAGCATCAAAACAGCACCTTGTGTTGATAGTTACACAATTCTATCTCTAGCCCTCTTCTGGACTCCAGGGTACTTATATAACTGGCTATATGGCATCTCTATTTGAATATCTCTCTAGCATCCAAACTCAACGTCTAAAATGGACTTCTGATATTACTCTGAAATCTGTTCTTCCTCCAGACTTCTGTAACTTGGTAAATGAACACTCCATCCATGCAGGCAGAAATCTGGAAGTCATTGCTTGCTGCTTCTCACTCAACTCTACATCCAATGAACTGCTAAGGTCTACCATTCTGCCTCCAAAATATACCTGAAATCCATTTCATTTCTTTCCTCAATTTCTTTTGCTGCATCAGATATCCTATTAATTTATCTGGAAGTTTCTTTCAGAGAATTGTAACCAAACCCAATCTAGATTTGTTTTTTCTCTGTTTTAGAGGCACAGCTGAAATCCTGGAATTTCTCTTTATCATTATCTTGATGAATCCCTTCTTCTCCTTCCTGTACTAGGTTACTCTATTATCTACATCCTTTCACCTTTGCTTGTTTTGTCTTGGTGGAAGCATCATCCAGCAGCTTCCTAGAAAGCTACCATATACTGTGTATAGGAGGTAAACATTTTGAAATCTTGACTGTCTGAAAATGCTCTTTCCCATCCAGAGTCTAAGCTTCTAATTAAATTAGTCCCTCACCTCATTGCATTATTTTCTCATACTAGTAATTATCCTAATTTATAATTATATGCTTATTTACTTGTAAATTTATTGAAAATGTATATTTCCATCTCATGCACAGCTATAAGCTCCTTGAGGGCAGGCACAGTGTATATTATTTTAACTACCACAGGGAGAGTGTACGGTATAGTGCCCAGTACATAGCAGGTGTTTACTGATTGAAGGACTGTGTGACTGAATGAACAAGTAAACAAATACAAGAGCTGGGTTCTGCTCTCAAGTTTCTGGTAAATCTCTGTCAGTTATTAAAAAATATTGTGAATTCAAACTTAAAAGAGAAAGGAGAGACACAAATTTTAATATGGCTTAACACAGTTTTGATTCACTCTACTGTAATACTGCTTGTGGCACATGTACTAGATCTATGCCAAAATGATGAAAACCCATTGCAAGACTCATAAGTATGACTTGCTTAGTGCCTAAAAGGGAAGAGGGGTGGAGTGTCTTTTTCAGTAAGTTACTTAAACCCTCAGAGATCACATTCTACGAATGTCACCACACCTTACCCTAAGAGGAGGTTAGTCTGATGTAAATAAGGATCATTTAACTCCTGTACATTGTTGGTTGCTCTTCTGCTTCAGAAAACTCTTCAAATGGAATGAATTTCAGAATTTCAGAAAATCATAGGTAAAGCAGATAGACACTGTCACTTACCTAGTTATTTGCTCTTACTCTCTTTTCCAATCCATATTCTATTCCCTCAAACACTTATTAAACTGAAACTAAATCACTGCTGCTAAGTAATTCAGGCCATTTGCCAGCACAAGGAAACAATCCACTATGATTAATACAGGGATTAAAGAACAAAATCTGTACTTATTCTGCAGGTGGATACAGAGAAAAGACAGCATGAAGTATGATTTTGACACTATATTTGAATTAAATCTCATGGACCCTTAACAGACCTTTCACAAGAAGCTTCATTTTTTAAGGGTTTATTCTTATCAAAATCATACATAAGTTAGTCCTAATACTCATATTCCCAGAAGAATCCAGTCCCCTCTCCATTACTTCTTCCTCAGAAGCAAGCACATAAAGCCCTTTTAGTTAATTCTATGGTTTTTACCTCCATATCTTTAAATAGCATATTTGTATTGCCACTTTTTAATTTTTTAGTTTTAGGTTTTTTTTAAAGATTGGCCCTGAGCTAACATCTGTTGCTAATCCTTTTTTTTTTCTTTCTTCTGCTCCCCAAAACCCCCCAGTACATAGTTGTATATTCTAGTTGTAGGTCCTTCTAGTTCTACTATCTGGGACGCCACTTGAGCATGGCTTGATGAGTGGTGCTAGGTCCGTGCCCGGGATCCGAACTCATGAAACCGTGGGTCACTGAAGCAGAGCGTGTGAACTTAACCACTCGGCCACACGGCTAGCCCCTAGTTTTAGGTATTTTTTATTGACTCATCACTATGAAAGATGAGGCATTAGCTTTCTTTTTCTCCTGTCTCTACCACACTTTCCATCTTCTCAGTGTAAGTATTCACCCCAACTCCAGGAGCCTTCTGACTTGTTTCAATCTAGACGGGTTGCTCTTTGAAAATAAGCCATTTGGGGCTCTCATGTCACCACACTACTAGGAATTCCTGTTTTCCTGTTAGATCTCTTGTTTCCTGATTTCTATGTAGTCTTCTTTCTTAATTAATTTTTTTTTTCTTAAAGATTGGCACCTGAGCTAACAACTGTTGCCAATCTTTTTTTTTTTTTCTGCTTTATCTCCTCAAACCCCCCTGTACATAGTTGTGTATCTTAGTTGCAGGTCCTTCTAGTTGTGGGATGTGGGAGGCCACCTCAATGCGGCCTGAGGAGCGGTGCCATGTCCGTGCCTAGGATCTGAACCCTGGGCCGCCGCAGTGGAGTGCACGAACTTAACCACTCGGCCACGGAGCCGGCCCACGTTCTTTCTTAATTTAAATCCCTTGTTTTGGTAGAACACATCTTCCAGTGGCTTCCAGAGGAAAGCTATGTAGAATATCAATTTTCTGAGACTTGCATGTTTGACAATGTCATTACTGTAACCTCACACTTGACTGATCATTTGGGTATAGAATTCTATATTGGAAATAATTTTCCCTCAAATTTTTGAAGGCGACACTCCATTTTCTTCTGGTTGCCAGTGTTGTTTTGAGACATCTGATGTCTACTGATGTACATCTTTTGTATGTAATTCTTTTTTCTCTCTCTTTGGAAGTTTGTAAGATGTTCTCTTTGTCCCCATTATTCTAAAATTTCACATTGATGTGCCATGATCTAGGTTTATTTTTATCCATTAGGGTAGGCATTTGATAGACCCTTCCAATCTGGAAAATTGTATTCTTTAGTTCTGTGATACTTGAGCTATTTGGCAACTTCCTCCTGTTTATCTCTGTCTAGAACTCTTCATCTGATCCTCTATCTATATTTTCTCTTCCATTTTCCATTTCCTTGTTTTTTGCTTTACTTCTGCAAATCTCTCTCCAAACATTTTATTGTCTTTCATTTTAGCTTTTGTGTTTTTAATGTTCAAACTTTTTTGTTCTGTTCCTTTTCTTTAAAAATAGCATCTTGTTCTAGTTTTGTGCTTACACTATTTTTTCTCATTTATCTGAGGATGTTTGGTTTTTTCCTACCCCGCATAGTTTCTATTTCCTCCAATTTGCCTTTTCCTATTTATTTCCTTCATCATCTTGCGTGTGAGAGGCCGTCCTTCCCTCTCTGGGTGTCTGGCATTGATTAAGAACTGGGATTTAGAAACTGACTAGGAGCTAAAGCATGACAGGTGTTGCTGAGTGCAAGATTCTCCGTAGGGTGGTCAAAGGCCCTTTTGCAGAGAAAACCCAACGTAGGCATCTTGAAGTCTATGTTCTGGAGGACAAACACACTACCCACATTGGGGTTCTCACCATTAGGTCTATCTACTTTCACTCAATCTGTTTTTGGAATGGTACTTGGCACTTCTTACTTTAACTTAGTCTCTCCTCCCCAGTCTACAAACACTCTATTTTTAGTCCCTCCACAGAATAAATATAGTCTTCTACTTAGATGGGGAGGGGTAGCTACCATAAAGTGTGGAAAGGGAAAGAGCGTTTAGAAATCTTTATGCCAACAAATCCTGAGCCTTTTGAAGATTCCGAAAAGCAAACTGGTTAGTTCTTGGCTTTCCAATCCAGACTTTAGATTTCAGAGTTTTGCTAAGTGAGCTGTTGCTTCCCAGGTCCTAAAATGTTTGGTGTTCTGCCCTCTCCTCCTCCCCAACCACTTCCTTGAGGATTTACACCTTTATTTTTTTATTTTTATTATTTTTTTTGAAGAAGATTAGCCCTGAGCTAACTACTGCCAGTCCTCCTCCTTTTGCTGAGGAAGCCTGGCCCTGAGCTAACATCCGTGCTCATCTTCCTCTACTTTATATGTGGGACGCCTGCCACAGCATGGCGTGCCAAGTGGTGCCATGTCCGCACCTGGGATCTGAACCCTCGAACCCTGGGCTACCAAGAAGCAGAATGTGCGAACTTAACTGCTGCGCCACCGGGCCAGCCCCGAGGATTTACACCTTTAAAAAAGAATCCCTTTACTGCAGTTTTAGTTGGCTTCCAAAAGGGAGTGAAATTAAGTGCAAGTTTTCATCCTAACATCTCTTCCCCCAAAATACTAGTATTGGAAGCAGAAAATTTTACTTATAAAAGATTTTGGAGCCAAATAAATAGGTGGAAAATGCCATTCTGCTCAATTCATAATGTTAAATAAGATGCAAACGCATGAGAAAATTGTGAATATACAAAAATTATATGTGCACATAAACTAGGACT
This sequence comes from Equus quagga, assembly GCF_021613505.1. Classification (NCBI taxonomy): domain Eukaryota; kingdom Metazoa; phylum Chordata; class Mammalia; order Perissodactyla; family Equidae; genus Equus; species Equus quagga. The sequence continues at coordinate 76,938,266 of NC_060269.1, forward strand.
CAAAGAGAACAACAAAAATGCAGAGTTGCATTTTCCTTTTCTGCCTCCAATTCTGAAATAAATTGTACTTCTTAAATTATTTTATATCTTGTCTTTAAGCTATTAGATATCTTTAGTGAGCAAAACCACAGAATTCCTATTTAACATTTTTATTAAAAAATTTCAACAAAAAGTAACTCTAGCATTTAGTAATACGTCATATTCAGAAGTGTGTGATATGAACTTGATATTTACCTGTGTCAATAAAAATAATACTATATGATTTGTTAACTCATGGGCAATAAAGCCAACAGTGAAAAGAGAAAAAGTTTAAAGCCAGAACTGAAAAAGGAAAAAGAGAAAAAATTGGGGGGCATAAATGTTCTATTTCAGTGTTGATGTATAACCTAGCTATTACGTGGGCATAACAGACTCATGATATAAACTCTAGAAGTCTTAGTAAATAAAGGAGTATTTCTCTTTGATCCTTTTTCCTCCAAATGGGGTAAAGGCAGTAACAGCTGGGAATAGAGTATAAAATTGGGTTGAACTAAATTGGGTTTATATCCATCTTTTACTATAGACCGGGAAGGCGAGGCTGAATTGAAGTGGTCTATGCAACCTCCCAAAGACATCCAGATACCTTAACACAGGCAACTCAAATTAAATGGCGTTTATCTTTCTGTGACAAAGATTATGACATTATCAGGGATTATATAACATGACTTCTGTTTTATTTCTATGAACTATACTAAACACAAACTCCTACATTCCATTTTAATAATGGAAAATAATAACTTGTGAAACAGTAAATGAATGTTCTTTCATTCTTGGTCTCACTTGAATTGTGGAAATAATGAGACAGTATTAAAAAGAAGAAAAGCAAAGGAGGAGAGAAGACAAGAAACATTCACAAACACCAGGAGACGATCTGTTGAATAAGAAGGACTTTTCAAAATTAACTCTGATAAATAACCCCTGTTCCCTTACCTTGAAGTCAAAGCAAAAGTAAAGTACTGACATCAAGGTTCAATGTGTGTAAGGACATGAGCTTTCAGTTAAAAAATTTAAGGTCAGACTCCTGGTGCTTCTGTTTATTTATATATAAAATGAGGATAATTAACAGAATTGATTTATTTATTTGTTGTAGCTATTATATTTAGCTATGACAAAACAACATTTGGTTTCACTGTTGCCATAATAAACAATTTATTATGACCATGGTTGTGGGGTAGATTCAGACCAAGAGCTGTAACTTTCTATCAAGAATCACAGGAAGGAAGGAGAGAAAGAAGAAAGGATACTATACATGACACAGAGGAAAACAAAGCAGGGAAAAGAGATGGGGTGCTGGGGTCATCATTCTTCTTCTCTGTTATGTCTGGGCTGTTTCCAGCATCAGTCTGTTTCTGTGTGCCTTCTGATTTTCAAGGATTTTGCACATTTTTTTCTAATGTTGTTATAAATACAATCTTATGAAAAAGTCCCCTATCATTTTTAGGGATTTTGCAAAATGAGGCAGAAGAACCTTGGTCTGCTAGATTCCTTTTCACTTGATAAGCAAATAATTTATATAAAAATGTAATAAATTATGAAGTCTTTTATTTTTGCCTTAGAAATACTTGATTTCAAGAACATTCCTAATGTAAGAATACTAAAGTCAAGTGGAGATCATTTTAAATGTTCAACTCTATCAAATAATATACAAATGTAAACTTTAAACCTTAATACATAAAACAGGGAAGCAAAGTAGCTACAATCATAAGATATAATTGGATCTACTTTAATATTGAAGCAAATGTCTACAATGCTTCAAAAAAACCCTAATATAATCTAAGTGTATTTCCAGGTTGTTAACATCTAAAGGAAAATTTAAGTACATTAATAAGTTAATTACGTTTGTAGTTCATAACTAGGACTTACCAAGCTCTGCTAAATTGCCAAATGCAACAAGACACATTTCTGTAAGAGCTGCATTTTGGCAGTGGATGCCCAGTAATTTCACTAAGGTAGGAATAACACCCATATTGATAAGCTGAGCTTGAAGGGAATCTGTAAAAACAAACAAACAAAAAAAAGTGTTTATGTACCAAATGGATATTAGTAAGAAGAAACCACCTCTTATTCTTCTTATTGCAAACTACTACTATTTCAACTACAGTAAAGCAAGATTAAGTTCATTCATATAATTGTCTTGAAAATTTTTAAGACATTAGTTCAGAAGAGTTGAGTTTTGAATCTTTTCAGTCATTAAAAGAAATTTAGAAATGAAAATAATTCAAATAATACATCAAATCATTATTCTTTTAAAGAACAGGGCATTATATCTTTACAGAGCAGGCTTTAAATATGATTAAATAATTAAACATTAGCATTGGGTTTTAAGTGAAAAGACAAAGTAACACTTGCATTATAGGAAATCAGAGTATATGAAAAGCATTAAGAAATAAAGCAAGTTTAATAGAGACCAAGAGAGAAGACAAAAATCTTAGAATCCCTTAAAAACAACTGCTTCACAATAAAGAATTTAAAGTATATAATACACAAAAATCATTCTTTGATTATTTGCAGCAGAATGTTCTTTGATGACTGCTAGAAAGGAAAGTAGTTTTCACAAGGAAACGAATGGGTTACTTAAAAATATTTTTCTTTTCAAAGTTTTATTTAATAATAGTGACAATCATCTTAGTAAAGAAAGGAAAATTTGGCTTGAGAGATGAAAAGAATGAGGTCAATATGTCTTTATCCTCATTGTTTGCCTTCATTTTCTAAGAAACTACTTTAAAACCTGGTTTTAAATTTCATATGCCTTGAATTTCCACAACGGCTCTTCATGAACAATCAAATACCTGTAGCAAAGTTGAAGGTGAATAAACCAAAATGAAAACCAAAAGTACCACCTCTCAGAATAAGCTAAGAAGAAAGACATGAACACTCACATGCCTATGCAAATACTATTACTGTTAATAACAGGTTCAGCCAAAGATATAGGAATGCTTTCGAAATTTTTTCTTTTTAAAAACTTATATGCCATTTCAAGCTAACAATTTTCTCCAAATTCTTTTAAGTTACTTATTGGGAATCTAAAGTTAAAAACCTGTTTCTTACAAAACACATTCTCCTCATAGCATGCATCCCTCGACAGTTTGCCTACTAACCTCTTCATCACTCTTTATAGTTCCTAACCTAGAGATATAGAGTTGGCTGGGTGATTATCAGAAAAGAACACAAAGGCAGGGTTGAGCTGTCTCACACACCAGGTGATTACTTGCCTGGTGGTCTCTGTAGTCAATTTTTCCTGCTATTAGACTGAAGAATGAGGAGATAGCCAACAGAGGCTATCGGCCCTGAAAACTGATGCTTGGGTAATTACAAACATAATCTGGTTTAGTTGTGGGGGCCCATCTATACTAGAAAGGGGCCTATTACCAAAACAAGATACAGTACAGGCCTGAGAAAAAGGGAAGTTTACATTTAGAGTTCAAATAGTATAAAAAATTCAACTTCTGCAATGTAATTGTGAATCTGTTCTAAAAGAAGATAGAAATAAAAGAATATAAAAAAAGAATATATTGAACTAAATGATTTGCTTTTATGCTTTTGATTTTTTTCTATACAATTCAGCAATTAATGCATGATTCATATATTTATAGGCAAATACTTATGTTATAGGGTATAGTATTATACCTATGTATTCTATTGGCAGAATCTTATATTATGTTATAGTAGTTATAGTGATCATGTACCAAGAAGCTTTCCAAGTTAGGAATTATTTTGATTACTTACCAGTAGATAGAGTTCCTTATTATTGGATCACCTTTGCAGATCCTTGTTCTTTGGCAGTATTTTTAACTTTGTTTATTTATTCATTTTGACTACCTCTTCAAATACTGCCGAGCTGTTGAATCATTAAATTTCAGGTACGTAAGCGTGAGCACTAGCGCATGCATTGAGTGTGAGTCAAAATCTACGATATGTCTGCATATATGTAAGCATCACACACCCCCTCAGTACTGTTGGTGCAAACTATAAAAACCCAACAGTCCAGGGACATCAGAGGAACAACAGATTTCATGAAGGAGATAGCTCAACAGGAGAATCCCACTTAGAAGATCATCCTGTTCTCCTAACTTGGCATCTCTACCACTTTCTCAGACCACTTGTACAATATTATGAATTTTGGTTCCAGGGAAAAGGGACACAAAGTTAAGAAATGTTGCAGAGTTTCATACAATCTGTGGCATAAAACTTGAAGCAGTAATATTCTAAATTGTGGTAGATCAGGAGAAAAAGTAGCATAGCCTAATGGCATGTGGTGTGAATCGGCATAATCTATGAAAATTACACTGCTTCGTGAAATGTGTCTTAAAGCTATCCAGGAGCCAAATTAATTGTGTACTCACATACAACACATATACCACACACAAGCAAAGAGAAATATATAGTCATCCATTGGACAGACTAATTTTGGACCACTTTGGTGCTTTCTTTTATATCCTCTTGTATGATGCTAACACACACAAGAAATTATAATCAAATAACTCTAATGTCTGTTCCTACCAATTGCAGAAAAGTCATTCTCCTTGGATATTAAAGGCCCAGAAGAGGAAAAAACCTTTACTCAAATAGGTTGATACAAATTTTCATTTCAAGAAAAGCAGGCATCCTAGAACATGGTTCTCAAAGTGGGGTCCCCAAAACCCTTTCAGAAGATCATAAAGTAAAAACTACTTTCATAAAAATACCAAGATTTTATTTGCCTTTTTCACTGTATTGACCTTTGCACTGATGGGGTAAAGACAATGGTGGGTAAAACTGCTGGGCTTTATTACGAACCCAGTCAGTGGCACCAAACTGTATCAGAAGTCATCATATTCTTCACTATCACGCAAAATAAATGTGATTCTTCTCAGCAATTTTCTTAACTTTGAAAAGTTATTTTTCATAAAAATATTATGTTAACATATAATGGGTTTTTTTTTAAAATGTAATACTAAATAATTTAAAAAATTATCTCCATTTTAATTTCAATACAGTAAATATTGATAGAAAAAACCATATATATAGACAAACATTCTTTTGAGGTCTTCAGTAATATATAAGCATCCAAGAGTCCTGAGACTAAAAATTTAAGAACCACTGCCAAAGGATTACCTAATTTTTATAGGAGATGGGGAAAAAAACATGGAGAAGAGATTCTGAAATTCAGTGCTGTGCTTGGCAGATGTGATAACAGAAAAAAAAAGAAAAATTAAAAGCATGGTAGGAATCCTACATTTTGGTGCTCAGATATTTTGAGCAAAATTACAATTAATGAAGCATTTGAACATCTCATTTTACTTATTTGAGTAGAAACCCTCGTTAACCTACGAGAATATGCCATGATTTGGTCTGTTTGCCTATTTCAGTAACAATTTAGTATGTTATAATAAATAGGTTTTTTTTGGGGGGCGGTTAAGTAGAGGTTTTGTTTGTGTGGAATAAATTAGTATTAATTCTTCTCGCTCGCTGGAAGCAAATAGATTAATAAGTTTAATCACTTTTTCTTCTTGCCTTAGAAAAGCTTATGAACGGACTTTAAAGGATAGTAGCTGACTCTTATGCTATATCATGAATGGTATCAGGAGTATGACTTATCAATCAAAAACTAACTGGAAGAAATTCCTAGAACAAGAAATAGTTCACATTCTCTAGATACATTTGAGAGAGTAAGAGAAACAATGCAAGACTGAGATTTTTTTGCATCCTTCAATGAATACCAGCAATTCCAAGGGAATGCTTATAAGCTCAACAAACACAATTCACAAAAATGCAACCCAGGCCTGTACACAGCAAACACTTATGTGTGAAAGACAGTCTTTAGACAGCACAATGTCATAAACGTCTGAAGACTTAACAACTGCTCCTGACACACATTACAGACAAATATTGACCAAAATACAGAATTACAAAAATTACATAATATCAAGATGACACAGGCCCTACATGATCTATGGGGAGGAAGAGGAAGAAAGGCACTGAGGGGGTGCAATACAGATGCATATACAAAGAGATATAAGGCAATCAACGCATGCGCTGGTGTGAACACTTACCTACCTACATTTGAATTTCAATGGTTCCAAGTTCTTCAGGTCACACTCATGGAAACTCCAAAGAATGGAGATCTGGAGAGAAGATCTCAAGTTGAAGAACCTTTTTCCCCCTGAGTTTTAAGTTTAATGTTTAAAAACATTGGCATAGATAGATTATAGGTCCAGAAAAGTATGCCAAGAATTCCAGTAAATTGAAGTTATGCTGATCAATTACTAAAAAGAATATGTTTCTTAAGAAAATTATAATGCATGTTTACCTTATTCCTAAGAAAAGGCCCTTATAGACAATGTTATAAATTTATTAAGCTTTTTGCCAAACAGGACTTGATGAAACTGTTTCAAAATAAGACACAGACAATTCAAAATACACAGTCTCTACATTAGTATGTATATTATTCATAGTATAAGAGTACAATATTCTATCTATTATAGGTTTGTATAAAAACTCTCTCTACAGTCAAATGAATTATATACAGTTTAAACAATAAAAACAAGCAAATATAAATCTTGATGAGAAATTCTAATAAAAATTGGGTGAAAACCATGTTGGCATAATAAAGACTGAAGAAAATTGCCTTGACTAATGGCACATCTATATTTCCAAAAAAGGATATAAAAATTAAAATTAGAAATGATGTAACTGTGAAGTAGAACTTGCAAGTTTAAGCAAGTTGTAGCTCAATTATAGTATTGAACTGTTTACTGACTTAAATACTGTTACCAAGAGCACGACTGGTGGTTAAAAACTATACGTACACGTGTGCAGGTACAAGTAAGGACATCCTATTCAGTTATTTATTACTTAGTAACTTTTTGTTGATTGATCAGGAAAGCAGGGAACTTGTATTCCAAACCTAGTGTTGAGCATATAAAACTAAAAATATTCACGTGTTTAAAATTAACTTCAAATCAATTATTTTAAAACCCCTCTACACAAAACATGCATTAAATGTTCTGCACCCAGATTACCCCTATAATTTAAGGCCCAGCTTATACATTTCAATGACAAATAGAAATTTCAAAGGGAAAAAAAAGAATCAAGATTCATTAGTACTGAGAATATCGGAGGATTAAAACAATACATTTATATATTTCTTGCTTTCTACAAGTTAACAATGAAAAATGGAAAAGAGAATTTCAAAGTTTTCTTCTGGGTTCTGAAAGTAAAAGAGTGTCTACAGAGCAAAATTTCCCTTTTGCAAAAGTTCTAAACATAAATGACAAAAATTACATGAATGAGTATAACGTAAAACAAAAGCAACAACAAAAACCCCAAAGCAAAAATCACAAGAGGAAGGAAAAATGCTTTATCATTCATAGGAGGCCTACCGATTTACTGTTCTCAATCCGATGACAGCTGCAGTGATTATGTTTTAGTCTAGTAGACAATTTTTTCCCCTAGACTCACTCCAGGTTAAATTATTTCCTACAGATCAACTCTTGTTATAGTGGATACTGCAACAAGGGAAATTTCTACAGGTATGTCTACTCTTATTAAAGAAAACTCTGTATTTTCATCTCAGAAAGAAATTGGTCTTTTGAAGGTAAAAACTTGTTTCGTTTTGTTTTTAGAAGAGGACAGGACTACTGGCAGCTTAAGCAGCTCTTACTGGGAGAAACAAATCCAGTCTCTGCTCTCACATGGCATTGCTGAAAGGGCACACCTACAGTAAGTCTAAATTTAAGCCTAAATTTTTATATGGCAAATTAAGCTAAATGCCAGGTTAATTTACATCAAAACATGTATAGCTTACAAACAAATGGGTTTAAAAACACAAAAATTCTTTGTTTTACAAAAGGATTTACTGGCTTTAAAAATACAAACATTATTAGTTACTCTAGAACAGTACTATGATTAAGTAAGTTTTTACACTTTAAAACTACATGAAAGTTACTTGCAACATACCAACTGTGTTAACAAGATACATCTACACAACCAAAAGATTTCTGATTTCTAGCCAATACCCATTTTTCAAAGTGTTTAATTTAAAATTTTTTCAGTAAATAAAATATAGGCAGTTTGGTGTTAACTGAATTTTACTTGCAGTTAGAAAACAGGATTACAAATTTTTATGCAAGTTAATTTATATACGATACTTTTCTGCCTTGAGTTTCTCTCTGAATGGATACTTTAAGTGGTCTAAATTAAAGATGCACCAATATTTGGCCAAAACCCATTATTCGTCTCTGCTTTTAGCCTCAGCTCCCAGAAGGCTTTACACCTGAATGCCTACTTCATTACCATTTCTGGCACCTACAAACTTGTGCATGGTCAATAATCACATGCTTGATACCATCATATTTCAACCAGTGCAGTAACATTAATAATAAAACAAAGCCTGCTCTTTCAGTTTCACTGTTACTTTGAAAATATTCATTTTCAAACACTGGTAAGCATTCTATGTACAGAGAAAAATACCCCTATGTGCTTTATATGTTGAAATTCCATCAGTCTGTTGAAATGTAAATGTATATTTACATTGCAATATTAAAATGTGGCAATAACTAATGATGGTGAAAACCATTCAAATGTAAGAATTAAATCAAGGCAGAAAAACAGAGGTTAGATTATTCTCGTTAGAATTTATAAAATAAATGTTAGAAGCCATTTTTAATTTTCAGTTATTTAACTCCATTCAAGCCATGAGTCTTTCAAAAAAAAGGCCAATTTGGGAATTCTTTAAATGTTGTGAAGATGAGTTAAAATCAGAAAGCCAACTCTGCCACCTCAACTTTTCACTATAAGGACAATCTCAAAAACAATATTCAGTAACATCTATGATTACTCATCTTCAATCCCGACATAAACGCAAAGAAAGAAAGAAAAACATGTTAGAGAATGAGGAACCCAAACATACTGTTACCCTACTGTCCTCAGTTAAAACTGGGTATCTATTTAGTACCACAGTGCTAAACGCACTAGCATGATCACAGGAACAACCTAGAAAACTGACAATGCTGAGAAAGTGTTATTTCTGCAATATGAGGCCAAACTCTAAATCATTAACAAAAAAAAATACAACTATTTCATTTTTTTGTGATAAAATTTCAGATTCTTGCATTCAGAAGTTCATTCTATAATGGTCAAAGCTGAATATTAACGTCAATACTTGACCATGTGGAACTAAACCAAAATGTGCATTTGGTACATCGCTACTAAAAACCAAATTCTTAGCCTGTCCATTAAATAACAGCATTATTATAGTAACCGCTTAGGAGGATTATGATGAAAACCTAACCTAGATTAACCGGTCAATTAATAGGCAGACTTAGCAGGAGCCACAAGAACAACTAAGTGCTCTGCCCTTCAGTGAAGCAACTTGTTTAAACGACATCTGTAGCAGAACTTCACGAATGCAGCCTGCTTCAGCAAACTGACAGGGAAAATTCAGAAATCTTCTCACAAAGAGAATAACGGTTAGGAAAGAAAGAATTCCAACTTTTTTTTTTTAAAGCCTAAAATCTCAGTTGCAGAATAAAAGTTTTCAACACATGTTAACACCCCAGAGTACTTTAATTTAACAGACTTGGCTTCAAACCATGTGAACTTAAAAGTACATCCCTCATGCCTTTATAAACAGGGAAAAAAATGAACAGAAAATACACTGAAAATAATATATTGAAAAATTAATGCAATTAAGAAAAAAAGGAAAATCAATTGCAAGGAGAAAATTTTAAATTTTAAATGTTGTGTTTTTTTCCTTAGGCAAAAAGTTTGTAGTATTTAGAAAATATGTGGAATTAATTAGCTTGTACTGTAGTGAGGAAACTTTGGAAATAGTTCCTCACTCACACAAAGAAAGTCCTTTTCTAAACATCCAAGATCTAGAAAGTGTTCTTTCTTACTTGTAATAAAGTAATACCAAAACATAAGGAAAAACAAGTGCTCAGGCCAAATGACTTTTTTAATCAGGATTATTCCTTATTAATTTCTATTCTTCCTATTTTAGGTATAAACAAAAATCAAGTAAGCCAAGTTACTGGACTGAGTTCACTAGGAAAATGAACAGTATGATTAGAATTGTGAAACTGTTGCTATTGGTTGAAATGAAAGCTGCAGCTAAAATTAATTACATATTAAGTGACCTTTAAATTAGAAGAGAGAAAATACTTTACAGGGCTATTTTAAACAACTGAATCTAAGTAGTACCAGTCTTAATACTTAAATTCAATTGTTATGCTCCAGTAACATACCCCATGAGTTGCATTTCCTAAATTGCACAGATGGCTCCCTTCAACCATCATTCAGTTATTCTAAGTTCACACAGCAGATAACAGTGAGAACTGCCATGAGGGCATCCCAGAGGGATTTCAGGGACAACAAAAAAAACAGAAATTAATCTTTCAATAACAGGCAGTTATTAAGATATTGGAGAAAAATTAACTCTATTTGTAAAAATCATATATATACATATATTATGTTTACACATATACATATATATCATATATGATACAGGTCACATGAAAAAGCCAGTCAAAGAATGTGTATATTATGTTACTCATTTTAGAAGAAACCTAATTTTTCCTTTTTTGATGGCATGTTTATTTCCTCTACTTTTTTCTCTTACGACATAGCTTATGTAAAATAAGTAACTTTAGTCTTTGCTTTAATGTTATCATAATTAATAATTTTCTTTAGAGTTGTAATAGACTTTTCCCTGTATTCTGCGTCTCTTCCATAGGTGTATTAAGAAAAAAAATTAAACTCTCCATTACAGTTTTCCAAGAGATATTTATTGATTAATCAGGGTTACTCATAATATAATAAAAATGGTGACCACCAATAGACTCCTCAACCAAGTGTTAAATTATTCTGGTGCTTTGCTTTAGATTACTGGTTTGTTTCTATTCAGATTGCAATTAACTTTCAAGGATACATATGCAGCTTCACCAAGTTTGTGGAGCACCCTGGTACATTTTTAACCACAGATCCAGTACTGTTACCATCAGCATGTTTTCAATGCCACCTTCAGCTACTGGCGTGTATGTGAATAGGGAACATCAACTAATACAGTGGGCAAGAGTTATAATGCTTCTAACTTATATAATGAAGAAAATGCATTCCAGTAACAAACGTTCCTCCCAGTTGATTTGTTAATAAAAGAAATTTTAGACAGTACTTAGTATACAGAAAAGTCAATCAACAAACATTTTCCAAACTCCTATTATATGCTAAAATGGTGTTATACTTGAAAGAAGCTGGATAGCTGAACAAAATTTTCAGTCTTCACTGCGATGTTTTCGCATTGAGTAACCAAAGCTAGGAAAAAAGATATCCAAGAAACTAATGAGATAAAAATCTCATCTATGGAGCTCAAGAATAACTCCCTGACTATGAATAAGGCTTGAGTTATTAGCTCCAAGGGTAGAGTTAATTTTTCTGCTATGGTAACAAGGAGGTATTTATCCCTCAACTGTTCCACTCAGGAACCAGCAGAGGCCTGCGTACTGAAATTCAACAGTAAATACACATAAAAAGGAACCTTATTTATCTGTGCTAATAAAAAGTGCCTCCTGAGGTTCAAAAAGCTCCATTGTTTTTTGGTCTCAGTGACTCGTCTAGACGGACAGGAACAATACCAAATGACTAGAAGTTAGCCAAGAAAACCTAATATTTAAGCTGGAAAGTCTTTAAACACATTTTTTAAAGAAAAGAGCAAGTAAATAACTGACACAACAACAAAGCAGCTTAATAATTACGCGAAACAAAAAAAGGATATAATTTAAGCTAAACAGTGTTATGGAGAAAAAGAATCACTTCCAACTATGATCCCCATGACAGACACATGTAAAAGGAAATAGAGGGAAGAAGACAGCTACAAGTTCAGCATTTGTTTGTTTAAAATACTAAGGATAACCTCGCTTCTGTTTTATCTAATAAGTTTTGAAAACTGCATTCAAAGTGCAGCTTTAGAATAGTGGAACAAAAACACCGCTGCTCCAATAATGTTCTGAGAAAAGTTAATATTACCTTCCAAAGTATCTAAGTTACTTCTTGGGAATACTTGCACACCAGCAAAAAAAGGTAGCTTTCCAAAAGTAATAGATTATGCATTTAGACCATGCGCTCTGCATGTTGTGAAACATTACGTTCTCGGTACACTTCTCCACATACTGTGATATCCTATTACAGGGACTCAAGCACAGTCTTCTCTGGAGTAGAATTAGCGATGGTTTTGAAGACCAAGTGACCATTTCATACGCTTTTGCACAGGTTTTTGAACAAGAGCATCCTCAAAGAACAAACTAGTTTAGATGCATAACAAGACTAATTCTTTGATATCCAAAGCTGCTATAATAACTTCATGACTAGTTTCCTTCATTTATCTTTCTAAACCATTCTCCCACTAGCTCCTGGCCTGCTTTCTCAGGTGTCCAAGTCTAAACGAAGTTGAAGAGAAAGGAAGCAACATGAACAACTGGCCAATAATTTCTTAATGCAATTCAGATACATAACGTATATTATGGCCAAATTTCAATTATTTGAGAACTAGCTGTTCATTTTGTAGATTTCCCAGACTCTGTCATTTCTGTTACTCCTGTTCATATTTAGGACATTTCTCTTCAAAAATGATTCCACTAGAAGGCAAGAAAAATAGAGATAATTGACTCTATAAGGACTATTATTTGGTATTAGCTCGAGTTTAACAGCAAATCATTTGATGAATAAAAACTATTTTTTTATTATTATTATGGATAATTTTAATTCTGAGGTTTAAACGGGTGTCCCTTGGACAGGATGTGACCTGAGGACACATTCTATTTAGTTTGTACAGTGCTAAGAAAGCAAATGTAATCCAACATTTAAAAATCAGATGTTGGGGCCGGCCCTGTGGCCAGCTGGTTAAGTTTTCAAGCTCTGCTTTGGTGGCCCAGGGCTTGCTTGTTCAGATCCTGGGCGTGGCTTATCAAGCCATGCTGTGGCAGGATCCCACACAGAGGAACTAGAACGACCTACAACCAGGATATACAACTATACACTGGGGCTTTGGGGAGAAAAAAAAAAAAAGGAGGAAGACTGGCAACAGATATTAGCTCAGGGCCAATCTTCCTCACTAAAAAAAAAAAAAATTAGATGTCACTTGAAAAGCTAGATTTTCAGGTTTTATCCGCCTTCAAATGAAAGGATCTGGCAGTATTTGGCCAAATTCCCATATAGAAACAACTGGATAGAGGAGAGTGAAGTCATGAGTCACTTAACGACGGGGACATGTTCTAAGAAATGCATTGTTAGGCAATTTCGTCATTGTGCAAACATCATAGAGTAGATTAACACAAACCTAGATGGTATAGCCTCTTCAATTTGCTCTCTTCAATTTGCCACAGCCCCCACCATTTGCTATTGTCCCTAACACCATGGCCAAATGTCAGCAGCCATTTGTCATCAATGTTTATCTTTTCTTCATTTAATTATTGAGAATATTTCTTTGCACCCATGACTACCAAAAGTGAAAAGATGAAAAGTATGCCTAAAGGGCCATGTGTTTCTAGAACACATGAACCTGAAAATAAAGAATACAATATTACATGTTCAATACACAAATAAAATATGTCTCTGTCAATGACTACAAATTAAAATGCCATCATGGAACACACCACAGAAAGATCTTCTCTGTGTTCTAGGAACCTACCAGAGTTTGAGTGTTTGATCCATGCAGTAATTCACGTAAGACGATAAATAAATGAATTTTTTGTGACATTTCATAGTATAGTGAAGGTTTCATATCACTGTATTTATGTTAATTTAATTAACAAACCACAGAAGCTATCTGAAAATTGCTGACATGTCATCTGTTGCTACGTTCTAAGAATGTTTTACAGAGAAAAGAAATTTCTGTTTACAAGTATTTCAGACATCTGCAATTGCTCTGAACTTTATTTTTCTAAGGCCCGATTTTATTAAAAGACTTTTTTTATTCTTACAAGTAATCTAGCATTTAGATAAAATCATTTTACTTATATAGACAGTGTTTACGTTTTAAAGCTACTCCTAGTATTAATGCAAATTAACATGAAGATATTTTAATATTGTTTATTTTTAAAATGTTCATAGCAAGAAATCTTAAACCATACCATTATGTTGTTTTTTATTTTTGGTATTAACATGGGCAACTCTTCAAAAACGAGTCCCACTTAGTAAATTAGACCATTTTATATTTTTGAAACGTAATTTAATGTTGGATAAATGTTGATTTTATATGCCACTTACGAATTCTTTGTCCATAATTTTTCTAAATATTTTTGGTTTGTACTATAGTAATGATGATTTTAATTTTTTCCCCCAGAGATAAAGCAAGTTTTCAATTTTGTTTACCATTCTCATTGCTATAGTTCATCAGCATGCCACAAAAGACAGTCAAGAGCTTCTCATTGGCGGGATCTGTTATACTGCACAGTGACCTTAAATGGTCAATTACAATCTGTGCACCACCTGCTTGGTCAACTGCACTTCTGCCCTCATCTGTAAAACAAAGAGTTACATTAAAAATAAAAGAAAAAATAAATGTAGCTTACAATTCCAAATACAAAACATAACAGTGTTATTCCTTATTTAGTGAGTAAGTAGAAACAGACGTAAGCAGGGCATTAAATGTCTTTTTAGAAAAACAAAACAAATAAACATGGAAATGGGGGTGGGATGGGGAAAAGAGACAATAACTTTTTAAGAGAACAAAGATTATTCTCATTGACATCATATAGGAGCTTTTCAAAAGAACTTCTCTGGTTTCTAGGAGTTTATGACTATGATATGAAAATTTCACCTCCTATTTCGCAAATGACAATTCTGCTTAAGAGAAAAAAATAGGAACTAAGTGATATTCCACTGGAATATTTTTGTTTGGTCAGCTTCGAAACCATTAAATATATCTTCCTATGAGTGGTTTTCAGTTAGCTATTATCAGGGAAGACTGTCTGCGGTACAGGATAATTCTAGGTCATACTATGTAATTCTCAAGTGTTAGTACTAGGATTTTTTTAATGGCATTTTCTATAGTGCATAAGCATGATCCCTTTTTTGTTTATTGGTAATTTGCGTTTCATTTTTCCTTATTCTTTCTATTCTAGAGCACACCAATATACTTCCACATTACAACCAGCAGTTAAACAACCGTCAAATACATTTTCTGTTACGTGTACATTGAGATTACATAGAACAGATGTCATTCAGCTGTTGGAACATATGAACAGCTTTAGAATACTTTCTAACTCTTAAACATCGGAATTGAAAGAGATGAAAGAAAGAAAATCCCTTTCTAAATCTGACTTCGTTATATAAAATATGATAGATTCTAGAACAGTGTTGTCCAATAGGAATACGAGAGCCACAAAAGTGAGCCACATATGTAACTTAAATTTACGAGCAGCCACATTAAAAATGCAAAAAGAAACAGGTGAAAAATTAATTTTAGTAATCTATTTTATTCAATCTAACATATCTAAAATATGATCATCCCAACATGCAATCAATACACAAATTATTAATGAAATATTTTACATCCTCTTTTTTGTAATAAATCTTTGAACCCAGAGTGTATTTTACACTTACAATTACACGTCAGTTCAGACTAGCCACATTTCAACTACTCAATAGCCAGTCTAGCTGATGACTGCTATACTGGATAGTGTAGCTGCAGAAGCATAAAAGAAGGATCAATAAGAGAAATGACTCACAAAGGAATGATAGCTATGAAGTTAGTGAATGAAAGATTTTCATTTTTCTAAAGAACTGAAACTAAGGCCATATCTTTATCATTGTTGCTGCTATATAAGTTGTGTGTGTGTGTGAGAGAAAGAATATGAGAATGTGAATGAAAATCACTTGCTTGCTTTTCTTTCTGTTTTAACCATGATAATATAGTTTAGTTTTGCTTGTTTTTTGACCTTTATTTAAATGGAATCATGTTGTATTTATTCTTTTGTGCCTACCTTCTTACATTCAACATTAAGTTTGTGAAATTCACCCCCTGTTACATGCTTCCCTGCTGTGTAATATTCCTGGTATGAACACATCACAATTATTTGTCTATTCTTTTGCTGACTACTATTTGGGTTGTTCCTAGGTTTGGACTATTATTTACAATGCGTAGACAATCTTGTTGGTTCACAGAGTCTGCATATCTTCCACTTTCTAGATAATGACAAACAGTTTCCCAAAGGCAGTGTACACTCTCTCCAGCAGTGTGTGAGAGTCCTTGTTGTTTCACCTCTTCACCACCACTCGGGGATTATTCAGTTTTTAAAGTTTAGGCAATCTGATGGGTGAGGCTGAACCTATTCCAGGAGCAGGTCTTTACTGACAGTCCACTTTTCTGTACACTCAATAAGGCAGTTAATTTAGTATCAAGAACATACAGCATGCACATGAGAAAAAAAAGCACCACAGTAGTTCCAGTTAAGGAGGGAGGGAGAGAAGGAGAGAGATAAATGGATATATAGATATTAGAATTTGAAAGAAAAAAGTGGAAGGAGAGCCAAGTAGCTACTACAAACTGGAAAGGTGCAATTCTGGAACTTTTTAATATTCATGCTTATAGAAAAGCCTTATAATAACATCAGCAAATACATTGTTTTTATCATTTCTATCATCATCAGCTTCCCCAAAAGAAAATTTAGAAGGCTCAAATCTTTGAAAAGACTAAACAGGAAAAATGGAAGTCAGCATAGAATTGGAGGAAGAACTTTGGCATCCGAACTTGATTTAAACAATTTCAGCCCTGCTACTTCCCAGCTGTGTTAACTCAGACAATTAGCTACCTAAACTTTAGGAATTTCCATTTCATCAGTTATAAAATGAAGATAATAATTCCTCTATCTCCTGAGGGTAAGGCAAGAATTAACTGAGATAAATGGAAGCCCTGATGCAGTCAGTATCTGGAATGGAGTAAGAACTCAATTATCAGCTCCCTTTCTCTTTTCATTATAAATAAGTCATTTTTACTTCTTTTGACAACAAATAAAATGAAAGGAGGTCCCAGGAGAAAAGCTCATGATGTAAAAGAAACTCATAATCCGAAATAGCAAATTTTTTCTGAAATTAGTTTTCCAAATATTTATTTATATTTTTACAATGTAAAAGTCTATAATTTTATGCTACATTCTACTTTTGTGGTTTAAACATCACCTTTCTCATATTTCTTTTCAGAACTTCTCTGGATCACATACAAATTTAAAATGTTTTAAATGAATTATGCCTACATACATATTTGATATTAGTTTTTCTCCCACCATCTAATTATCTGTACAATAACAGGATCTTGGTTCCTTATGCATCCATCTGCTCATACTACTTACTTCCCACCAGAAGTAATAATCCTTTGTGACATCAGGAATGGTTACTATGGTGATGATGATGATGCAGCACCTCAGAAAATTATGAGTCCATCAGAGAAATAAAGAGCAGGAGGTAATCATACTAACAAGAAAATTTCATCTAAATTTTGTTAAAAATTAATAATGAGAAACATGAGAAAAGTATGCGTGGAGACACTGTTGAATAAATTATCTTTCGTGTTTTCAAAGAAGTTTTAGCAAATAAAAAGAATCCACTTTTAACATTCTAAAGTGTCATGGATTTGTGCACTGGCTCACTTTCTGTTTCTATAAAAGCATCCTGCACATAACGCCCTGCAGGTGTTAATTAATGATGCTGGCTGTGCACAGGCTGCACACACACTACAGTAAGTGCTGGAGTGCTTGGCATAATTAAAGATAGTACAGAGCGCAAAGCTACTGAGGCTTTTTAAGGTTACTGATGGCCAAATGAAAGCTAAGGCTCTGAGCAGCTAGATACAAATGATTTTTACTGTAAATGTACTTTAGAGATAATACTATAAGTGAATTAAGAAGATAAATTATAAACCATTTTTCTTTTTTGTTATATTTCAACGCAGACTTTGCTTAAAGAAATTATGATTCAATATCAGCATTCTGAAGAATGCTTGGGAAATGTGAATTCTAATTCAACATTCCCTCACTAAACACTAAAAAACGGTATATTGAAATACCTTTGCCATTCAGTTCAGCAAGACGATAGCCCTGTCTTATTATCAATTGAAATCTATTTTTGAAGATTCATTTCTGAAAAGTTCTTTGGTATCCTTCCCCCCAAAATCTTTTTAGAGTATCTATGAACTTAACAAATATTAAGACCAATCTATTACACAATAGCTTCCCAAAATGCACCCTAAACAGAGAGAAGTCAATAGCCAAAATCTATTTCACATATAACTGGTTAAGGCATCGGACAATAACACAATTTTCATATCCATATCAAAACTCATGGAGAGTCACAAATCGATTCATTGAGACCTATTCTGAGAGTGAGAGATTTCTAAAACTCCTGAAGAATGTGCTTTAAATAGTATTTAGAAGCACCACAAAGAAGGAACTAATTACACAATCTTTAACTTTGTAAAATTATAGGCCTTATACACATGGACAAGCCCTTAAACTGTGCTGCATAATCTTTTCACACATCACTGTCACATTACCTACGGCAAACCCTCCAGAGTCACAACTTTCTAAAGTTCCTCCCTTTCCCAACTCCTGCATTCATAACAGAAACGAGGCTTCCAATTTCACCGAGAACACAGAAGACATCAGATACAATCTTCCTCACTTTTCTACCCTCTCCAGGTGCAGGATTATATGCATCTTTTCCCAATAACTTTCAGTGTCTCATACTGTAATTTAAGTTCAGTTGTAGCTAATTAAGAGTAAAGAAAAGAAAGGGAGACAATTTATTTGCAACAGAAGGTAAGACTTCGTTCTTCAAGATAAAAAAAACTGTAGACATGTCATAAGCTAAGGTCTCTTAGGAGCTGAATGGAAAGAACATTTAATGATGAAATCCTAAGACTAGTCTTGCTTGTCAGAATGGGAATTAGAATTTCTTTGTTATGAAAATTTTGAAATGTGAATAATTTCAATAAGGTAAGGAAAAAATTTTTAATGTTAGAAAAATTGTAATATCACTGAAGTAATGACTTATCAAATAACTGTAATAAGGTTTCTAAATTTGGGGTTTTGATAAGTTTGACCACAAGAAAGCCTCTGAACCTCTGTTGATGTCAGTTTCCTGATCTGGAAAAGGCAGAAGCAGGAGCAAAAGACTGCTCCTCTTCTTAGCTCGGACACTCTCTTACCCATTTCTATTTCTACTGTGCCCATGTTTTGAACACAGGAAGTACTTAATACATGCTGTGTGCAGTTGTTTTTAATGGGAAAGAAACCCAAAACCTCAAACCTTGCCGTTTTAGTTTTCCAATCATTAATCATTATAGTTCAGATACTTTTACTTTTCCCAAGTAGCTATTACTAGAAACTATAAAGACTTATGGCAAATAAATCAGAAATTCTTTTTTCAAGCTAAGCTGGAAAGATGAGTTCTGCATTTTTTTCTGCTGAGTTCTAAAAAATTATGCTGTCTAGAAATAATAATAGTTTTTGATGTGCTCTTTCTTAGTGAAAAGGAAAGTGATTCAGAATAGATACTTAAAGTCAAAACAATTATAACTTAAGTCCTTACCAGTGTTAGTTTGCAAAAAGTGATAGAATTACAAAGGTGCCACAATAAAATTTACTTTAACCAAGTTACTCATGGTTTTTCCTTCAGACTCCACTGCTATGCCACTTCTTAACCTCTAAGAACAAATACTTTGTTATGATAAAATTTGAACATGTATAATGTATTCTGAGAAAGGATTTCAAAACAATAGACAACATAAATTAGCCTCATTTTAAATGTAAGGACACAAATACTACTCTGAGTCTTTTTAGTCAATACCACACTGATAACTGAGACTAGACTCCTAGATATGAAACTTCAAAGAGCCAATTAGTTCTCAGGCTATGCCAGCCACATGTTATGAAATTCAGATGTCTTAGTTAAATGAAAAATATTACTGAAAATCCTCACACTATGCCATCGCTGAGTTAAGGAAATGATTCAATTACTTAATTTTACCAGAATTCTGTGTAAAGAATGTTCCAGATAAGCAGCAAATGGGATGAATTTGTAAATATTTTCATTAAAATGTTACTTTAAAAAAAGCTGGTTGTGGGGCTGGCCCTGTGGCCGAGTGGTTAAGTTTGTGCGCTCCGCTGCAGGCGGCCCAGTGTTTCGTTGGTTCGAATCCTGGGCGCGGACATGGCACGGCTCATCAGACCACGCTGAGGCAGCATCCCACATGCCACAACTAGAAAGACCCACAACGAAGAATATACAACTATGTACCGGGGGGCTTTGGGGAGAAAAAGGAAAAATAAAATCTTAAAAAAGAAAAAAAAAAAAAAAAGCTGGTTGCTATCTTTAAATTTAACTGAACTGAAAGGAATCAAATATCAAAATTCTTCCTAAAAAGTTAAAACACAAACTCATGACGGAGATTTACTGATGAATATATTCTTAGCCTGTCTTTCAGATTCAGTAATTTAACATCTTTATCTGTTTGAGATAATGTTACTGATGTAGGAGTATGATTTTGAGACACAGACGTTATTCTTGCTTATTATGATTCGAGCTGTGTCCCCCTCAAAATATATGTCCTAGTACCTCAGAATGTGGCTTTATTTAGAAAAAGGTTCATTGCAGATGTGATTAGTTAAGATAAGGTCATGCTTAGTAGGGTGGGTCTTTACTCCAATACGACTGGTAACCTTATAAGAGGAGAGCGATGCAGAAAGGAGAATGCTCTGTGAAGATATAAAAACAAAAAGGGAGAAGACAGCCACATGAAGACAGAGGCAGAGACTAGAATTTTCTGCCACAAGCCAAGGAATTCCTGAGGCCACTAGAAGCTAGGAAGAGGCAAAAAAGGCCTGCTTGCCCACAGGTTCCAGAGGGAGCAGGGCCCTGCTGACACCTTAATTTTGGATTTACAGCCTGCACAACCATAAAATAGTAAGTTTCTGTTGTTTTAAGCTATCCAGTTTGTAGTACTTTGTTACAGCATCCGTGGGCAACTAATATATTCTTCCACATAAACAACATGAAATATCCTAGCTTCATTTTTTTAAGTGAGTATTTGACATTTAACTAAGCCTTTACTATATATTCAGATTTGATATATCTCACAGAAATTATGGTTTTCAGATCACTAAGAATAATATATATCAGTTTAATTAATATAAGAATTGTTTAATCAATAGGCAATATACATGTAGCAAACTATGATATGGGCACAAACAGTGGAAAAATACAGTCTTTTTCCTCATTAGTTAATCTACTGTCCTTGAATTTTTTCTATTTAGCAACAAAATGTTTAGAAATGGGTTTTTGTTCCACAAACTAAAAATAATAGTGATTGATGCTCTGCATGGTGCTTGCCAACTACAGTCTACTGTTAGGAGAGGAGTAAGAGTATGGAGAGAATCCCTTTGTGGTACCGGCTTGCATGGATGGCTAAAAGCTGAAGAGAAAGAAGGAACACTAAAATAAGTCCTCCAGCATCCCTACTCTAGGCACAAGGTAAGAAAAGCCCACTATTAAAAAAATTTCAACCCTAAAGCACTGAAGTAAAGTTAGCAACAGCAAAACATGAACCCAGCTCAACTTCTGACTAGACTTCTTGGACTTCCACCGCTTACTAACCACCTGAAATAAAAGGAAGTGCGCTTATTTCCAAGGATTAAATACTCAATCTATCTTGAGATATTAATCTCAATCTCTACTATTTTTCTACAATGTTCACCATTCAATAAAAAAATTAAGAGATGCATTAAAAAGGAAGAAAAAATAACCCACTGTCAAAAGATAAATCAAACATCAGAACAAGACTCAGTTAACCCAGATGTTAGAAGTATCAGATGAGACTTTAAAATAACTATGATTAATATATTAAAGGACCTACTGGAAAAGATGAATAATATTCATGAAGAGATATGGAATTTTGCAGAGAAATGGGAACCATAAAGAGTTAAATGGAGATGCTAGAAATGAAAAACACAATATCAAAGATGAAAAATTATTTTAAGAGGCTGAACAGTAGAATCAAGAAAACGAAGAAGACTCAGTGAACTTTTAGATCAAATAACTATAAAAACTAAAACATAAAGAGACAAAAGAGTAGGGGAAAACCCAGAGCACTTAAGAGCTAAGAGAAAATAGCAAATGGTCTAATGTAAGTGTAATTGAAATTCCAGAAGAAGAAGAGATAGAGAACAGGGTAGAAGAAATATTAAGAGTTAATGGCTGAGAATTTTCCAAAAGTAATAAAAGACATCATGCTACAAATCTATGAAGTTTAGGGAACCCCAAGAAAAGCAAACAAAAAAAAAATACAACCAAACAGCCAAACTTCTAAAACTTTAAAGAAAAGGAGAATCTCTTGAAGGCAGCCAGAGGAAAAAAAGAAACATTTATACTTAGAATAGCAAAAATAAGAAATAGAGCAGACTTTTTGTCCAAAACAATGCAAGCTAGAAGGCAATGGAATAACATCTTTAAAGTACTGAAAGAAAAAACTGTCAACCCAGAATTCTATTACCCAGTGAAAATATCTTTCAATAGTTAAAGTGAAGTAAAGGATTTTTCAAACAAATAAAAGCCAAGAGAACTCACTGACAGCAAATCTGTTATACAAAAAATGTTAACAAAAGTTTTTCAGGCAGAAGGTGTGTAATACCAGACAAAAATTTGGATCTACCCAAAGAAATAAAGAACACTGAAAATGATAAAAATGAAAGTAAATATAAAAAACAGTTTTCCTCCTACTTTTAAAGATAATTGACTGCCTAACCTAAGAATAATATATTTTGTAGCTTCTAACATACGTAAAGACAAAATATTTGGCAATAATAGCACAAAGAATGGGAAGGAGGAATTGGAAGTATACAGTTGTAAGGTTATTAAACTATATATGATGTGATATAATATTTGAAGGTAAACTGTGATAAGTTAAAGATATATACTGCAAACCACAGGGCAATCCCCTAAAAAATTAAAAAGAGGTATAACTAGTAAGCCAATAATGGGGAAAAAAAGTGGGAGAAATAAAAATCACCCAATTTATCCAAAAGAAGGTAGAACGAGACAGAAACAGGAAAAAAGAATAGTTTGGACAATCAGAAAACAACTAGGAAGATGGCAGATTTCAAGCCAACCATATAAAAGTCACATTAAATACATATGGTCTAAAACTCTCACTTAAAATGAAGAGATGGTCAGATTAGACAAAAAAGTAGGACTCAAACATGCTATCTAAAATAACTCACTTTAACTATAAGGATATTCAAGTTAAAATAAAAGAATGGTAAAAGATCTATCACACAAATACCAAACAAAGGAAAATTTGTGTGTCTATATTGTCAGACATAGTAGATGAGAGAACAAGCAATATTACCAGGGATAAAGCAGGACATTAAATGACCTTAAGAAGATATAACAATCCTAAATGTGTAAGCACCCATCAACAGACCTTCACAATTTATGAAATAAAAGCTGACAGAACTAGGAAGATTGACACATTCAATCACAGAATAGGTGATTATTAAATGTTAACTTAGCCTTTGCGTCAGGCACAGTGGACATAAACAGGAATATAAGAAGGCCTTGCTTTCACAGAGTTTCTATTCCAGTGAGGAAGACAGAGCAGCAAAGAGAACAACAGCTTTAACACAGTTTTCTACAGGGTGTTATGCAAGCACAGAGAAGAGAACAGATACTTCTGGAGGAACAGACAGAAGAAAGAGAAGAAAGGAGGTTTATATGAAACTTCACAGAAATTAAATTTTCGTGGTAAATATAAGTATATTCACTAAGATCTATAAATTATGAATCTATAACAACAGGTAGATATATACAGTAAAAGTATTTTCGCTAGCTCACCTGTAATCCAAGTTACACCCTATTTAACAGGAGTAATATTTCCTTAAAGTACTGATTAATGACATGCACTGCATAATCAATTTAATCAAGGTATTTCAAGACCTGTGACCAAATTAGAATTCATTCTCCTACCTTTGTTTATCAAAACTTTTTGGGGGTACCTATGACGTTTCATATACTGAGCGAGATTTTGGGAATAAAAAGATTAATTCACAGTTAAGAAGAGAAAAGTATGAAGGAAAAAATTTAACCAGTAAATAAAATTAAGTTTTCAGGGTACAATGGAAGCATAAATAAAAAATTAGTTTCACCTAGAGGAGTCAGAAAAAGATTAATGGTCATGTTTTGCAGATGCCTTTCAAGCTCTTATTGGCATTTATTATGTGTATAAAAAGAAAAAAAAAAGTGTGTCCTTTTTTGTTTAGATTCTGATTGGATTCCCTTCCTTACTAATTCTACTGAGAAAAAATTTATGGATAATAAGCTACATAGATTTAAAATGTATAACTGATGAGTTTTGACACTTCTGTATACCCTAAAAATCACCAACACAATCAACACACCAAACATTTCATCACGATCAAAAGATTCCTCATGTCCCTTTGCAGGCCATCTCTCCTTCCACCTCTGGCCCCAGGCAACCACTGTTTTCTGTCACTATAGACTAGTTTTCACTTTATATACATGGATTCATAGAGTGCATATTCTTTTAGGTCTAACTGCTTTAACTCAACCTAATAATTTTAAGATTCATCCACAGTGTTAGATATGTAAGTTACTTATTCTCCTCTATTGCTGAAGAGTACTACATGGTATGGATGCATCCTTATTTTTTTTTAACATATTCATCTATATTGACAGACATTTGCATTGTTTCTAGTTTGGGGCTATTGTGAATACAGCTGCACTTAATGTTGATGTACAAGTCTTTGGGCAAATATCTAGGAATGGAATAGCTGGATGTTATAGTAGGCATATGTTTGTGAGTGGTACTTAGAGCAGGTGTCCATTTATGAGAAGTTGTTGAGCACGACTACACCTAAAAGAAAAATTTGATGTCAACAACGTTATATTTAAGAAGTTCTCAAATGCTATAAAAACGGGAAATTCTCAAAAGGACAATGTATTTTAAGCATATAAGAGGTACTTAAATAAATGCATATCAAATTGAAATGAAACCTTAACTGCTTCATAACTAGGCAAGCACAGTGCTTTTCCCTGCCCCAAATCAATTCAGCCATTACAGAAAATCATCAGCCCCAATCTATGAAACTAATTTTTTTTTTAAAGATTTTATTTTTTTCCTTTTTCTCCCCAAAGCCCCCCGGTACACAGCTGTATATTCTTTGTTGTGGGTCCTTCTAGTTGTGGCATATGGGACGCCGCCTCAGCGTGGCTTAATGAGCAGTGCCATGTCTGCACCCAGGATTCGAACCAACGAAACACTGGGCCGCCTGCAGCAGAGTGCCTGAACTCAACCACTCGGCCACGGGGCCAGCCCCTATCTATGAAACTAATTTTAATGTATAACTTTTCTAATTAATTTTATAATAAATAACCAAATCACAAAATGAGAAAAAAATTCAGGGCTAAAAGAAATAAAATTCTAGAAATGACTATTAAGAAATTATGTTGTAGCAGTTCAGAACTGTGAGAGGAAAAAGGCAACTAGAGCTTCACGTAAGATGATATAATTGATCCCAGTCTGGGAAATCATTAAATAGTTCCACCTGGGGGCTTGTTTGTCAGTCAATAAATTTTAACATCAAATTATTTTTTTAAAAATTGCCCATGATTTTCATTCGGTTATGACTTCCTGAAATATATACCAATCTGAAAGAAATAATTTGGCCTATTTCCATTTCTTTCTTTTCTTTATTAAAGTACCACATAATATTGATATGATCAACAGAGATTAGGTGATACAAATATCATATATTAAATACTTAACTGACCCATACTATATTATGTGGAAGAGAGAGAGGGAAAAAACCTAACCATCACCTGGTGTTCACTCAAATGACAAGCTGTCCAAAGGAAAGAACCTGGTTCTGCTCTTTATCTTCTTCTCACTGCTTATTTTAAGGTTTTTCAGGTCACTGAAGAACTTGTTTTGCTGCTTATTTGACACATTACTATGGTCTTGCTGCTTTAAATCCCAATTTATTTCATTTAAAT
This sequence comes from Equus quagga, assembly GCF_021613505.1. NCBI lineage: Eukaryota > Metazoa > Chordata > Mammalia > Perissodactyla > Equidae > Equus > Equus quagga. Next base: position 76,964,342 of record NC_060269.1, read on the forward strand.
CACAGTATGAGAAAAATTTTAAGTTAGAGAGCTACTAAATAGAAAAGCTCACTTTGCTATGCAAATAAATTAGGAAAACTTAAAAGAGTATATCGATCAGTAAAAGTTAAAAAATTGAATTTAAAATATTTATTAAAAATATGTAAGGTGTATAAATTTCTTTCTATCATTCTTTATTCCAAGAAAGAAAGAATTTATTCAAGAAAATTAGTAAAGGACAGTATACCTTTGAATTTTTATTATCTATACATCTTGTGTGCAGAGGAAACAATACAGAGCAACAGACATCTGTTTGAAAACTTGAAGGGTAAACGTACGTTATCTAGCTGGTTTATTGAGAATAAAGCTCTCAGATTTTTAGCTGGATTTTCTTAGTTTTACTGATAATCCTGATAAAATCAAAATGTCCTTCATTTCCCAATGAATAAAAAGAGGAGTCAGTATTTCATACACTCCTCTACATACAGAAAGTGACAAGAATAAAGGATCAAACATGGTGAAGCACGTTTATACACACACTTTTTTACATAAAGTTTTCAAATTTGGAAAAATTTAAAAAGCTTTTCCTTCATCACTCCATCTTCTTTCAATTAAGTGAAGTTTATTTTTGTGATTCATAACAGATTAAACAAAACGTTCGTTTAGGATTAACTTTTGGTAAAATTCTTAGAACATATTCCTCCATCTGCAATTCTAAGAGCTGAACTATTACTACTGTAGCATGAAAGTATTTAATAAAGTATTTATGTATTTATGAACATGATAACTTCCTCAAATATAGTACTTACAGAGACAATGAACTACAGACAAAGACTTTAGTTCAACACGATCACCAATTCAGCTGCTGATCCTGAAAAGTCACTTGAACTCTCAGCCCTTAGTTTCCTTGTGTGTAAAATTTGGAAGGGGTGGATTAGGCGACTTCTAAAAGTCCCTTCATTTAAGAGATTTTATTAATGCTAGGTGGCTTTATTCCCTTCAGTTTTCCAATTTCTCATGGTTCCTTTAATCTACATATACTATCCAAGTAACATCTGAGCATTCTGCTAAATGCGAAAGATTATTTAAACTTTTTGAATGTTTCTCCCAAAAATGTATAATATAAAAACACAGAAATTGCCCACCTGTCATTTCCTCTTGCATATCTCTATTAAGAATCTCAGACTTATTACTGCCCTCAACAAAACAAAGTAAAACAAAACAAGCAGCAATAACAACAAAACTCAGAAAAACATTAAAAAACAACCTCTGTTCTTTTCTATTCTGTAAACTGCCCTATCCACTATCCAGTTGCTCAGGCCCCAAATCTAGGAGTCATTCTTGCTTTCTCCCTTACCCTCAATCCCAATCCACCCACCACTCTAAATACTGAATTCTTCTGATGCCCTCCATCCTCACTACTATAATCCTACTCCATGTCACCATTATTTCTTGCCTGGACCACTCCAAAGTCTTATAGTTGGTCCCCAAGCTTCCATTCTTAACTTTTAACTTCAATTCTTCTCAATCCACTCTCCACGCAGCTCCAAGAGCGATGTTTTTAAATCCAAATCAGATCCCTTTTGATAACCTCTCATTACTCTAGGAGGATCCACAAGGCTCTCTATGATCTAGGTCTTGTTTACTTCTTCCACTTTATTGGACACTTTCCCCATTCACTGCATCTCATATACCTTGGTCTCTTTTCTCTTCTTTGAACACACCAAGTTCTTTTCTCACTCAGGACTTTGCAATTGCTACACTTCTATAAGGAATATTTCCCCCCTTCTCTTTAAATAGCTAGTTCATTCTCATTTTTCAGACCTCAGCTCAAATAACATCCTCAGAGAGAACTTTCTTCACCTTTAGATACTCTCTATTGTATCGCCTTGTTTATTTCCTTGACATCAATGATCACAATCTGTAAATATCTTATTTTTGTAGAATTGAGTTGTTTATTATCTATCTCTTGTGAAAGCCCCACAAGGATAGGGATTTCTCACTCGTATTTTCTCCTATGATCCCCAACACCTGGCCTAGTGACCCGAACTCAGTGGGCTCAATCAATACTTGTTGATTAAAATATTTGGTGCATATACATACACACAAGAATACAAAGGCACAGAGTGAGAATTTCCTGGGATTTACTCACCATCACTACTGAAAAAAAGCCACTCAGATCCTAAGACCCATGGTGTAGGTACTCAAACTTTCTATAGGCAGGAACATAAACAGATATCTTCAATGACATAAAGTCATGTTTCTAATTCTAATCTCACTTAGTAGAGATAAATTTTTTCCTATGTCATAAGGAGGCTGATTAAAAGAAAGATTCAACAGGTTAAATCTTGGTTTATTGTTTCACTATCATGGCATTTCTCTTTTGATGTGCAATCTTCAGCATCATAATACTGGATTTAAACTAAACATTTTGCAAATGAAAAAAAGATTGCTCTCCAAAATAGAAATTCTAGCCTTTGAATCTACATGGTATAAATGTATTTTCCTAATAAATAAATTTCATAAGTATAATCATTACTGTATGTGAGCTATATCCTCAAAGGTAGGGGGAGAAGGATTATTGTTGGTGTTAAAAAGAGGGTCTTCATACTACAAAAAGCTGGTAGCCTGCAAAAACTATAATCTTATTTCTGTTGTGGGTGCATGAAAAAAAAGTTGGTAGCAAGGACCTAATTCATAAGAATAGTATCATATTTCTTAAGTCAGACATATTGGCTATTCTGATGTGTATGATTATAAAAGATTTTTTGTATTCTTCTTAAATACACTGCCTTTTAATTTTTCCAAGTGCTATTTTATTTTCCTGGAGCAGGGTAATGGTAAATAGACATACTATTTTTCAAGATAAAGTCAAAAGATACTTATGAACTCTACTAAGGAAAAAAATTAAAGTCTGATACTTACATTTCCCCCTATAATTTTGCCAAAGTGGTGAATTCCTATTATGTAACTTAGTTATATTCAAATATGTTTTAAGCATTCAAATGAAAAATTTGAACCCATCAACATCTTTTCTGAATTCAAAAACCATCTTATTCATGATTCAGGTGCAGGTAAAATGCATGAAAGACTAGACATAAAAGCAAAAGCTATAAATATTACGTCGGTGAAATTACAAAAACGAGTCATGAAGAAAAAATCACCATGACCGTTAAGTACTCATATACCAAAAAAAGAGGCATAAAGCTTGCAATTTTGTGGCATAGTATTATATTCAGGTTTAAATTTTGCCTTTATACAGGAAAATTTCAAGTATATTTATATATTTACGGTTATAATGCTGGATCAGGAGAGGAAAGCACTAGTTTCACAGGTGCAGTTTAAAATTAGCTCATAGCATGGCGTTTGATGGACATAGTTTTGATGCGTCTGCTAATATTAGTATTAATTTCTATAGTCCAAGAGATTGCTCATATCAGTCAAAATTGTTTGACGATTCTACTTTTTTCAAAAAGTTCTTATAGAATAATAAAGCATGCATAAATCACCACACATTTGCTACAGAATCACTGAAGTTACTTTCTATATTTTAATATTTCTATATTAACATTTTATTAGCAAAAGATTGAGTATCTGTAGTATACAAATTATAAAGTAATTTATTACATTTTATTATTTCCATAAAATTACCTTAAGTGACTTCTGAACAGCATTCAGGTAACAATGTAAATAATTTATTGCTCCAATTTATTAGTCCAATTGCTGAAGATCAAAATTAAATTTTATTCCAGTTATTTTAAATATAAGAGATGGTTTTGTATCAAAGTATTTCATACTTTAATGAAATTATGCTAGATATATATACAGACGTGTGTCTATATATGTATATATATGTGGGTATATGTATGCATACATATACATAGTTAATGAAATTATGCTAGATATATATACAGACATGTGTGTCTATATATGTATATATATGTGGGTATATGTATGCATACACATACATAGTTATAATGTAGAATTTAACTTGAACTAACAGCACAGTTTCTCAAAAGGTACAAACGTTAATTCCACTTAGCAAGAAGCATGGGAATTATTCACCTTTAAATAGTATTTATCTTTTGTATTCCCTCCCAGCCAGAGGAAATACCCTCAACTTGTAGCAGGGACAACTTTGATTAAAAACAGAGAAACTTCTCAGTACTTCAGCTTGCTTATAAAGAAGAAAAATAGAAAAATAAGAACAAAACATAAGAAGAACAGAGGATAATATGTAATGACAGAGTTTCAATAAGGAGACTAAAAATGGTATGTTTAACATGTTCAAACTCTGACTTTATCTTTAACAGGTGAAATTAGGGTAGTAAAAGTAAGAGGGGAAAAAAAGATTTAAACACAAATACCAAAAAACCCCCGCAAAACTTATTTTTGCAGAGGTTTATAATTAGACTTTCCCTACACTATCTAAGACTTGTTAATCAGGAGAGGAAAATTCCAAAGGCCCTTCAGGCTTGACACAGAGACTAGGAGGGAACCTGATATTCCAAGGGACAAAAAATATTAATCTGGCAGGGCTGGTCCTGTGGCGTAGCGGTTAAGTTTGCGCGCTCCGCTTTGGTGGCCCGGAGTTCGCCGGTTTGGATCCCTGGTGCAGACTTATGCACCACTTATCAAGTCACACTGTGGCAGGCCTCCCATATATAAAGTAGAGGAACACGTGCACGGATGTTAGCTCAAGGTTAATCTTCTTCCAAGAAAAAGAAAGAAATTAATTTGGCAACCACATATGACTTCTTGAAGTCAAGAAAAATCGCCTAATATTTCTGCCATGTGCAATCCTCCCTCACGTTACCTCCACTTTCATATCTATAAAACTGGTAACAACTATTTGAAAACTATTATTCTGTCTCTTTAACAAGGCATTGGCTTTTTCATAACATAGTACTTGGAATTAATCAAGCATTGCAAAAAAGCAGCTATATAATGTGTTCTTTGTCCTACAATTTTTATTAAGGTAAAAATTTTATAGAATCTTAGATTTTTAAATGCCATTTTAATAAACAAGAGGGATTTGAATGTGATACCAAGTACAGAAATGGAAAGATCACAGTTCCTCAAAGTATAAACTATCTGAAGGGCTAGTTAAGAATTTAACATTGCTTAAACATGGTGCCGTACTTTGCAAGAACCAAACAAATTGATAACAAAAGATCCTATCTTACTTCATATTTTAACGTCATTCTCTCTGCTCCAGTCTGTATTTACCGTATCACACCTGGCCTACTGTAATGGCTTCCTGATACCTCTGCCTCACCTCTCTTCCATTCCAACCCAAACTATATGCTTCCACGAAACTGAAAATATCAATTTCAAGTTATTTTCAGTGGCTCTTTCCTGTCCATACATCAAAGAGCAACATAACTCCTTAGCCTACGCACATTTTAAGTGCATGATACACATTAACAAATTAATGCAAAATCAAGATCTCTAACCACAGTAAACCTCCACTACCACTTGGCTATTTAAAAAATTAGATCTTCATGACTGTTTATAACATACCCCACAGTCCCAATTCTGAACTCTTCCCCAACACCACAAGTTTCCCACCATCACCTTGCCAGTGACTTTTATTAACAGACTCACTTTACTGGGAAGACAGAGGCCATGCTAGAAACACTCTTTTGACTGCCCTCTTTACTACCTTTAAGGTAGTGTTTTTTATATGTTCACCTAGCTTCTGTCATTTTTCTTTAAGGCAGAAATGTCCTTTCTCGTTCTAATACCAACCCTGTTTACCTGCGTTCGTGATTTCAGTTCTTCTTTTTTCACCTGTAATCTTTCTCTATCAATTATCTCCTCTAGGAGATTTACTCTCCTGGTCCATAGGGTCCTAGCCCAACAAATCTGTTCCTGTCAGCACTCCTCTATATCACTCTCATAATGTGGTCCCCTTCCCTCAAACTACTACTGTCTCTTCTTTTCTCATTAAACTTCCAGAAAGTTCACACTCTCCTGTTCATTTCCTCATGACTCACCACAGCCCTTGAAATTTGACTTCTCTCTCCACAAGACTCAAATTAAAGATGTTTTTTAAAACATGAGTGTCTGTTGATCAAATCTTCCCAATTCAGCATTTCTTTTTTTGGCAGTACTTGACACTGTACCACCCAACTCTTTAGAATCCATGACAATAAACTTGTTTTCTTTGAATCTTTCAGTGCTTCTTCACAAGCTCCTTCATTTCTTCTATACCCTAAATGTAGCTGTTCTCTTTTAAACATTTCTTCTATTCCCATGGGTCAACCATCACTTTTAGGTCCATGAATTCCAATTCTCTGTCACCTGAATGTGACAATAGCACTTCAAGTTCAACAGGCCTCCAAACATATCCACCTGGTGGAGATCTCACTATTTCTGTTGTTGTTACTCAGATTCAAATTTTGGATTCATGGACTCCTCCCTCTTAGCTATCTTCTTGGATTCTCTCTCTCTCTCTCCTCTTACTTCCCATTCTTCCTTTCATTTGTCTTTCAAATTTGAAAAGAAACAATACCCTTCTAACTGGTTATTCTTCATCTGGTCCACTGTCCAACGGTTTGTAAGTAGGAATGTGCACCAGAATCAGTTAGGGAGCTTTTGCAGAATAGACATGATAGGCTGGATTCTAGCCTCAGAGACTAATATAACAGTTCCAGGGTGTGGCCAAGACAATGTATTTTGAAAACATTCCCTAAGTGTTTCAGATGCATACTTCTTGTTAAGAATGACTGCCTATCTTAGAATGTACACTTCTTTCAAATTCATTTTTTCTATGGTATAAATTTGAATTCAACTTTTTTCCTCAAATACCTTCAATGGCTCCCCACTGTACAAGCCATTCTCCAATCTGTGTTCCAGACATATCTCTTGACTATATTATCTACCTTTTAAAACGCTTTTCTGGGCTCCTGAAAAATCTTTAACCCTTTCTCCACAGGTCCAAATCCTATGCAGATTTTTAATGCTTTCTTCCACAGAAACACCACTAGAAGAGCTCAAACACAAATGAGCTCCCTCCTAGCATTATATTGTGTATCTTCTTCACACAGCATTTATCGCCTAGTGTCTTGTTTTTTTACTTATTGATATATGTATTGATATTGATATGCATTACCTTCAATGCACTATAACTTCTTTAAATATATGAGACATACTTAGACAATCAAACAGAAGTGATTATCAGCAAAACCATTTGCCCCCTCACATTAATTGCTTTGGTTTTCTAGAACAAAGGTAAACTATAAACTGCTTATAGGCTGATCCTGACTGATGAGAAATCGCACCTGAAGTAGAGGCTTGTGGCCCAACATAGAAATTCTCCTGAGACTAGGAATGCTAATGTTTAACCTATCATTATGGGTTGTGCAGAAGACAGAAGCTAGTAAGTTAAGGCCTGCTGATTATGTGTTCTGATTAAGGTCTCAAAAGTACAAATTCTCTCTCCCTAAATCTTATTTTGAGGCTGACAGTTTTTTGATTTTTTTTTCCTGCAAGCCAAATTTGGAGGGAGAAAAAATTAGCAATTTTGTCTTCTGCTTTAATTGCACAAATCCAGTAAAAAAATTATTGTTGTAGGTCACACTTTAAAATTTTATATGGATGTGTATATATGTGTAAGTATGTATTTATATTATACCTATTTTTTCTCCCTATCCCCTCAAGTAGGACTCAAAGAAACAAAGTCATTTCCCATAAAAGAGAGAATAGTATGTTTCTTGGATCTGTGGAGGAGTTTTTTAAACTTTTTATTTTGAAATAATTAGAGGCTCACAGGAAGTTGCAAAAATAATAAAAAAGTACAGAAAGGTCCCACGTACCCTTCATCCAGCTTGCTTCAATTTACGTAACTGTAGTACAAAATCCCAAACAGGAAACTGACAATTGACACAATCTACAGACCTTATTCAGATTTCATCAGTTTTCATACGTACTTGTATATGGGGGTGGGCATGTACAGTTCTAAGCAATTTCATCACATATATAGATTCATGTAACCACCATCAATATGTGGTATTTTAAAATATTCACTTTCATGCATATCAGCTTTTTATCAAACTGGCAACAGGCTTAAAAATCAAAGAAAGCATAGTTTTTGGTCTCAGAAAATAGAATTTGGATGCATTATACAACATAGAAATTGAACAGGTATAATGAATGCATGGTAGAACTGTATTTTGGTTTAAAATAAACTAGGAAATATATTCAAGTCAAAACTTCTTCAAGTTTTTAAGTTATATGCTTGAAACAAGTTCAACTACCAAAAAAAACATATTTGGACTATTCTGCCCAAACAGAACTACCTTTTCTAAAGAACTTAGCATTATTTCTTGGATTCTGTTGAAGATTTGGCACAAGAAACAATCATGAAGAATATTTGGGCAATTTTTGTAGAACTATTATTGAAGATGCTGCCTCTAATGCTGGCCAATATCCTTCGCATGTTTTAAGAGGGATGTGTACAGGATCATCTAGGGAGCTAATAATATACTGATGATAAATCTCTTCTAGCATTTGTCTCAATTTTTTTCTTTGATTGAAGAACTAGAATATTCCTCTTTAACATAAAATAAAATTAGATAGAATATCAAGTTTTCTTTTCACCTTGGCTGCCAAGAAGCTCAAATTAAATTAGTGTTCATTATAGAAAGTATATTATCCTTGATTCTTACTAGATTTATCTTTGCCTCTCCTTATGTGGCTTCTCGCGCCTTTATATCTCTATTTTCAATATCTTGTGTAAATTAGTCCATGTATTACATTATGTCACAGCATACTTTTTAGAAATAATGTTATGGACTGAATGTATCCCCCCAAATTCATATACTGATATCTTAATCCCTGATGTGACGGTATTAGGAGGCATTCAGGTCACGTAGGTAGAATGCTCATCAATGGGATTAGTGCGTTTATAAGAGACAGGAAAGCTTGCTTCCTCTCAGACTTCTCTCTCTGCATGTGAAGACACAACAAGAAAAAGAATGTGGGCAAATCAGGAAGAGTGTCCTCACCAGACACTGAATCTACTGGAGCCTTGATCTGCTTTGGGTTTTCCAGCCTCCAGAACTGTGATAAATAAACATTGGCTGTTTAACCCACCAGTCTGTGGTATTTTGTTATAGCAGCCCAAACTGACCACGACAAATGATCATACGTAAGTGCTATGTATTTTCTTTGTATAGCAGTTCATAATTTATATTGTACATCTATATATAAAGCTTATTTAATCCACACAAGTCCACTTTACCAATGAGGAAACTAGAATTCAGAAGATTAAATGACAACTTAGTAAATGGCAGAACTGGAAATCCTACAAATCAACTTCCTGTAGGTAGGCAGGAAATCCTACCTGCAATATTTGCCTTCCAGGGGGCATATTAAAATTTCACTTATTTATAATTATATTAATTTTAAAATGAACTATATACTTTTTATAAGCAATGCACTATTTGCTTAATTTCTAAAAAATGGCTCCAATTTCTACTCCAGTGATCCATTTACTTTTATTCTGATCAAAACCCACATATTTAAATGTATACTATATACACACTACAAACTTGTCCACAAGTTTGTGTTCCTTTGTGCACTTTATCTTCTCCACCATACTAAAAGCTCCTTAATGGCATAAATCTTTTTCAGATCTTATGATGACAGTGTTACAAAACATCCATTTCCAACTATATATTTAGGACATCTTTACAATGGAGTATTTTCATGTGATAATAGCCATAATTTCTGTCTCTACAAGCAGCAGTTGCATATCATTGTTTATGCTTATATATATGATGTGCTTTGATAATAAACCCATTCACAAAACAAAACAGATTGATGAAAGCTGAAGAATCTTATTTCTATAGTTACTGGCTGATAATTCTATTTTACTCCAAAACTGAATACTGAAAAAGAGTAGGGTAAATATATAGACATGCAAAACCCTTTAATAACATAATTAATCAAATAACCTAATTTATATCACTGAAATAAACTTTTATTTTAAACACCAACATAAATAGTTCCCTGTTGAATATAACTGCTACAAATATACTTTGACTATTTAGGCAATTTCAAAGCATGCCTATACCTATTTAACCAATTTACATTACAAAATATTATAGAACTATTGCTAATTATTTTTCAGCATTCGTATTCAGAACAATGAATTCTTTCCTCATCTTTTACATAAAAATAGTGTAGCATAGTTAGAATCATTAATATACAAATAGGTCCATGTGTGTATTTGGGCATCCTTTCCATTTACACTTTAAGTCAATGAAGTAAACAATATTTATTTCACTTCATAAACACTGGCTTTGGCAAGCCTGATTACTACCTCACTTTGAATATTTTTTTATCAGTAAGCAAGAACCCAATTTACTTTATATCATGTAAGATAGCATATCATATAAGCTTCTTAAGTGTGCATCCTTTCAATAGTAGGACTAACTATATAATAACAAGCATTAATTTTATTTCTGTAAAGAACATAGCTGTTTAATTTTAATATACATTAATTTGAATTGTACATTATTCTTTCTTTGGTATATAAAAAGGCACAAATATTTAATTTTGTGTTATCATTTTCTTCTAGCCTCTACTAAATAATTTCTAAACAGTATATCCGATATCAATTACTTCCTGACCACAAACATTGACATCTGCAAACATAAAACTTAGTCTCCAATCACCAATTTATCCCCATGAATTATAAACACAGGGTGGGAATTTAACCTGAAGCTCTCAATAGTATAAGGCCACTTAAGTATATCAGCCATTTAAAATGAGCACAGCTATGTGAACAAAACTAATCATTGAAACAAGGGAATACCACCGAGATGGCCAGATAAGGAGAAAAAAAGAATTTATTTTTTCCCCATGTCATCTTTGAGAGGAATGTGTAATCAAACAGGCCAAAGGTATCATTTCTGAAATTTGGTACTACTTCTTTCTTTAAAATGACACTCCCTAGCATATCCCATCACGGCTTTGCTGATTTCTTTCCTAATCGAAATACAATTTATCTCTTTTCTTTGATCTAAAAGATGTCAAACCTCTCATAGAGTTATTTTGGCAAAGTTAAAGGGCAAAAGAGTTTTAAAATGTTGCCTATATCAGAAGTCTGGATACTTCAAAAGAGAAATCCACAACTGAAGTGCCTTGGAGGCTCTGTGGAAGAACAGAAAAAAGACCAGGTGTTTTAAATAACACTGTTCCCACCCACTGATTCTTTCATATCTATATGCAAGAGAGACTGGGATTCAAAGTTTTGTCAGCTACAAAGCCCCCTCCGTCCCATTTAGCAGTTTTATCAGCCTGTTACCTGACGTTAGGGTTACATAAGAGAGTTTTCTTCCATCAGGAAGAGTCCCTAAAATGGGCACTGTCAAAGCTGGTAAAACTGAAATCTGGCCCACTTTTTTCAAAAGATTTCCATGGATTTTATGCTAAGTCTAATTCTTTTTATAGTTGGAGCTCTTCTCCTTTCAACTAAACTATCTTAACTGAAATATGCTAGCAAATGCTTTATTTTTTAAGTGTCAAACTAAAAACACCTATAAAACATACACACATTTCTCAAAATTTATCTCTAATAGTGCATTCCTTATAATACTTTCAGTATACATTGGCTTTCCTATCTATTCTAAGCCTAGAATCATTCTACCCACACTAAAAAAACTATTCACTTGGAGCACATTTACAAAACATAAGGAAACTGATTAGTTCAACAGTTGAGTTTGATGAAACACAAATGTGAATTTTAAAATGTGTTATTTCTAAGAGAAAGATTCCTTGTATTTACAAGGCTGTCATGTATAGTTTTCTACTCTCCCTTTAAGAATGAAGCATTACATTCTTGAGAGGGAAGAATGTTAATTAATTAAAATAGAAGCTATTCAATACTTTTTTAAAAAGAGAAACCTGATTTCTTGGTTTTTTCAAACTCCCAATTGTCATAAAATATAACGAGAAATGCATTTCAAGTAAATCCACAAATCAACCATACAGCATCACATTTACGGACTTTTATAGCATTTTTGTAATTCAAATAAAGGTTCTGTACTTTCCTACAATTATTCTGGAGAAATCACTGAGAAGTTCACAGAGATTTAATTTCAAGTAAAAGGATAAGAAAGCATACAGTCTTATGGAAATCACATGCATGGGACAGCATGTTGCAATGAACACACTTCATCACATGATTTATGGTAACAAACCACTTCTTATATTTATTCATTGTTAAGACTACTAACTTCATTTTCCTTAAAGAAGGCTTAAAGGTATAAAAAATAGCCCGTATTCACTATGCTTAATTTTCCACTTAACTATAATTTCCACTGAATTAAATAGGATAAAGTAGTTATAAATATTTATAAATAAATGAAACAAAAAAATTAACTTCATAGCCTAAAGCATATACACAGACTTAATACTGTATACTCGTAAGAACAGAATAAAAGCATGCGATAAATACGATAATAATGGGCTTCAGTTTCATCAAAATAATCATCTTATTAACTAGACATTTATTTCCCTGACTTCAAGGTTCTTTGGAGTACACAGGAAATAAAATTACTCTGTGCCCATAAAAATCATAGCAGTATGAGGCAATACATCACTATGGGTGTTTCTTCTATTGTGCCAATATTAAGTAAAACTTCAGGACAAAAGTACTCAAAACAGATAACATTTCCTACATTCAAACAATGCGTAATTCAAGAATAACTAAACTGAACAAGGATAAAAGAATACTTTTGATAGCCTTAAATTCTAGTAATAAACACAGAAGGAGGACAGAATAAAAACAGTAATGATCCATGCTCTCCAAATGCATGCCATAAATCTTTGACTTTTACTCTGCACAGGTCTTTTTAAAATATGTTGTTAAAATTAATCATACAAAATACACATTAAATGGTTCATTCTTAAAAGCTAACATTAGAAACTATGGTGTTTAATAAAAATCCTAAATATGAAAATGCAAAGCTATAAACATAAAGCACTAGAATTTTGTAAATAAAGGTAATACCCTAAGATAAAAAGAACTGGAATGAAGGAACAGATAGATAAATTTATAATCTGTACTAGAAACTGGAAACTGTAAGTTAAAATTCACATTAAGACATTCATGTCCTCAGACATAATATATAATGTTCCAGAAAAAGGAAGGAAAGGAGAATAAATGAGGCTAGCTTTACCACTACTGCTACAGACAAGTTATAACCAAAAGCTATAGTTTCAATCTTTTTTACCTTTCTTTCTTTTATTATAGGAATATACTAAATGAATATATTTACGACCTTTTTTTCTATCTGGCTTTTATGCCCAAATCACTTTTCGAAACATTGCCTTTTATAAAAGGGTTATGTCTTTTGTGTATAAACTCAATGGGGAAAATAAACTATAAAAGTTATCCCAGTTATATAAATAGAAGTAAATTCCTAGGAGACTTTAAAGGTAAATATTAAAATACGTGCTTTTGGCTCAGAAAATTGAAATCTAAGGAAAATCAGGATAAGCCTAACTAAATTAAACATACTCAAGATTTTTCTGTATTTTGTTTACATGTATGTGGGAAGGAGAAGTAGAAAATATAAAATTTTTGTAATATACCCATACCCAAGTTCTTGCTTTCTTTTTTCCTAGTAGAACAGTGTATTATAGAAAGTGGTGAGGATGACAATGACATTATGACAAATAGGAATGGAGTTAATGCAGATGCAGTAGGCCAATCTAGCTTTTGAGAAGATAATGGTTTTTATGAATGGTTTTATTGAATTGTAACTAATTAAAAATGTATTTGGACAGACTGAGAAACTTTAAAAAACTGTGTCCATATCTCATTCAGAGATAGTACTTCAATAAAACCTAATAGAAAAGATATATATTTTTTTCCCTAAAATTAAAAGCTTCAATTTCTTAGAAATTGAATTACTTTCCTCTGAAAATATCACCTGTGATAGCAGAGAAAATTCATTTCCTGTAACTTCTTAGTTAAGAATACTATGGCCCAAATTTCCATTGGTTCTGCTAAATAAGCAGTGCTAAGTCATATTGGCCCATGTTAGTGCCTTAGTCAGCCTAGCAAAGACAGTGTTAACACTAAAAGTGGAATTAGTCTGAAAATCATAATTCTTAAACAAAAGTTGAGAAGCGTAGCACTGATATGTCAACACTTACGGCTATCATAACATATGTTTCCTAGAGCCCTGCCCGTTTGAAGCAGCACTTCCTGGTCTTTGCTATTTAGCAGCTGCACCAGTGGTGAAATCAATCCAGCATCCACACACGGAATTCGCATAAATTCTGAAAATAAGAGACATATTTAATTAAAAATCTAAAGATTCACAATTACATAAATCAGTTTCCTTAATAAAATAAATACCTAATATTAAAATGGTTAAGGTGGTTTACCATTTGAAGAGTACATTTCTGTTCAAAAGTACTGTTTACAACCCTTTTAAATCCTTCATGAAACAAGTATGCAAAAATGAATGGAGTCGTACTTTTCTTTGCTGATAGTTTCTGCCATAAACCAAAAGGAGTTTTAATTAACTTTCATTATACTTAATTTATCACTGTCTTCTTATAATAACTGGATGTGCTAGGAAAGCAACATGTGATGATGGAAACATTGGCAATGTTCTTCCCATGAGCCTGATAGTTAAATTACTACAGTTATAAACTAAGCCATCAAACTGCAGAATTTTTCACTATATGTTCTCTAAAAAGACAAAATATAAAATGTTTAAAAAGGTTAAAGTGAATCATTAAAAATAATAGGTCTCTTTCAATTGGAAGACCTAGTGAAACCATCTACTCCTTATCTTCATTCATACTCTTTATTAAAATCTATTTTATGGATCACTCACATTTGCTGTTCTACCTATGCATTCATAGGTCTAAAGTACCAAATGGTAAGCTTTTTTATACTTCAAACTCATTTTTTTCTTAGCTTTATAGTATACCATTCTCAATTTATTGATTCGCAATGATACCACTGCAGTCATGATTAGATAAACTTTTTTACCGTATCTCATGGGGGACTACTATAAAATTTAAGGATAATGAAGATATCTAATTAATGAAAGTTCTCCAATAACCAATATTAGAATCATCATTTTAGACATCATGACTTACGTAAGGATGCTCTGGTCAATAAAGTCAGTCAACAAAGATTGAATTCCTCAACCTACAACCCATCTTACTAAAAAATCGCTATCTTTTCACTCTCACTTTCAAGGGGGTCTACTCCTTAGTTTGTTCCACAAGTACCCTCATCAGCAATCCTCCTCTTTCCCTTCATTTTCAAATTCTTAGAGCACATCATATAGGGCTGTTGTGTGAGCCATTACTTTTGAAATACCTTCTTTTCCCCCTAACATAGCTATTAAGTCACAAAAATATTCCTCTACCTAAATAAAGGATTGCATTCCTGTATCTCTTACTTACTTACCACTATATTATTGAAAACCTTCTAAAATTTAAACTTCCAAAATTAAGAGTACTTCCTACCTCTAAAACTAACCTTTAAGTTTATCATTGATATTCTTCTTTTAATTCAATAGTATGAGGTATCCCATCACCTATTAGGAAAGCAAATTATGCCACATACTTCCATGAATTCAATGACCATCTGCAGGAGATGACACACCAATCTATCTGTCTACCTCTTAAATTAATGGTTACTTTAGAATCTTGGTAGATTTCAAATCTTAAATAAATATGTCACCAGCTCAAATTAATCAAATTAAAGACAGATAATCATTATCCTTTTCATCTCTCCCAACCTTAGTTTCCAACAGTGGGATCATTTTAATGACTAATAAAGTAATAAATTTAGGAATAGTCTGATTTGCACTCATTTCATAAATGGAACCTCCTGTTTTATCTTATTGTTTTATTGTTGCTATTCTTCAGGTAATGATGACACTGATGAATTACTATTTTTCTTTCCTTTTATGTTCTAATTGTCTGTATGATACCAACCTATCTTTCAAAATTTTGATGCTATATCAACAGCTTCAGGTATTCTTGAAATGATAAAGGGTAAAGACTTTGAGAAAAATTGTGGAAACAAAACTGTTCTGAAGTGTTTTTTATTCAAAAGCATATAAATAACACCTTAAACATACACAATGTGTATGTCAATTATATCTCAATTTTTTTTTAAGTATATAAAGACAAAACAAAACTAGTATATTCCTCAGCTTTCAGTCAATGTAAGGGCAAGAATGCCAGTCCCTGGAGAAAGGAAATTCCTTCTAAACCTTTTGCCTTTCAGTCAATTTGCTTTTTAAGTGAGGAATGTGGCTCTCTTTAGCTAGTTTTAAAGCCATGAAGTTACATGCTTCAGATGGATATATGTAAAAATATACTAGGAATTTATCAGGAATATGCTTAAAAGATTATATGTATATTATATTGGAGAGGGTATAGAATGGCTGGGATGGTCATCCTTCTTCGAAGGGGCTCCCACTACATGGATCCCCAGTTCACAGCACATGAGCCTGTCACCTGATCACAGCTGGCTGGACTCTGACTTGAGTCCAGCCTATACGCAGGCTACCAGATGGTCTGGTTTGAAAGATCTGCTAAACAGGACAATAGAGATGAACTAAAAAAAAAAAAAAAAAAAAAAAAAAAAAAATCAGATCCTCTCTCTTGGCAATTTGAACTCCAGACAGAAACTGAAAAGCTCTTGGCAGGTGGAGGGAAGGACTGACAGGGGAGGCTGACACAAAGATATATACAGAATGACTGAGTAGAAACTAAAGTTAGTGGAAGCCACTAGGAAATAGAAGGCAGAAACTATTAAGTATCTGTATGATTGGTATGTGGATATGCATGTCTATACAAGATAGAATTCATTTTGTTTTTTACATAATGTGTGGACTTCAATGTAGAAATTCAAAATAGAGGCCTAAGGAATGGGTATTGCTCTATCTCAGTATCAACTCAAATTTAGTAATATAAAGCTGATTTCTACTTAAAAGTAATATTCTTTTTCCTTTGATTGCAGCAAAATAGTCAATAAATGCTTGTTGATTGAACATTTCTGTTTCTTTCTAAATCCTTGTTTCTAAATTTCTAAATCCAGTGTTAATTCCTTTTTTTTTACTTTTACTTTCCCAAACCTACTCGAATTACATATTCATTTAGCAGCATCATAAAGTACAAGCTGTGATGAAAACCACAAAATAAAATTACTTTCCTTTCACATAGACAGAGATTCATAAAATCCACTTTTTACATATCTACTTATCAAATATTAAAAACCTGATTTATATGTACTTTTCCCATTTTCAACTACCTGAAGGAAGTAAATCTATTTTATTAAAACTTTTTTTTGACTCCGTAAGCCAAATAAAAACACTGAGTGCTAGAGTCTACCTTAAAGTCTGTTAGATAAATAGTATGGTATATTCAGAGTTTTGAATTTCTCTAATACCTCTTTATAAATAACTCTTGGTTTTTAGATTTTTCTTTAGAAGAACAAGCAAAACTATGAGGCATGAATATAAAAGAATGAGTGACTTTTATACGTGAGTTGTTGAGCTAACATTTTTCATTCATATTCTGTACTGTCTTTTTTTAATAAAAGATAATACTGATAAGTGTAACTGATTCTTACAAAATGACAGGTTAAGCTTCCAACACCGAGTGTCAAGGTATACTTTAAGCTACTTGACAACATGGTGCATTTTTTTTGAGTACCAATTTTACTCAATGATTTTTCTATGCACATATATATTTTATACTACGATAAACATATACTTGTTATGGAGCAGAGGGGAAAATTAAAATAGATAAATTTACAAGACAAAACAGGAGACTTCCATGTTTCCAGTGGTGCCCTCCCTAGTTCATCCTGAGTGTACACTCACTTTTGTTTTAAGAGCAATTTAAGTGGAAAAGCTTGATAAACACTTTAGCAATCTGATAAAGTACAGTTGGGGGAATAAAGCGTAATGTTGATCCAACTACTGATCCCATATTACTTTAGACTGAGATTTGGTTCCCAAGCTTTATAGGCATCAGAATCACCTGAACGACTTGTTAAAACAGATGGCTGGGCCCTACTCCAGAGTCCCTCACTCAGCAGGTCTGGGTGAGAGGGTCCAAGAATTTGCATCTAACGAGTTCCTGGTGATTCTGATGCTGCTGGTCCAAGGCAGGGAACCATGACTTCAGAGGAATAGAAAACAGATGTAAAGTGGCTCCACTTTTGTCTGCTTTTACACATTTTCAGCTTCAGTCTCCAGCCTAAGCTTTCAGGTCCGCTGCAATCCCTGCACTCAGACCGCCAGCAGACTTTGCACTGCTCTCCTACAATCTCAGCTACTGAAGGGGGCGAAACGAGGCAGCAACGGGAAACGTAAACCCCAGCTTTACCACCAACTCGCTGTGTGCAGACAGGCAAGATATTTAATTCGCTGGTTTCTCCCGTGCATAAAATAACCTATCTCATATGGGGTCGTTAAGAGAATTTGAAATAATGTACCTAACACCTGGGACAATGTACACACACAATAGCACCTGGTTTTACGAATTTATACTAATATTAGATACCTTGAGAGTACAATTTTGTAAAGGAGGCAATAGTCATAGATACTTCCCATCTTGCTGATTTTACCTCAAATCAGTCTTGAATCTATTATATAGGGGAATACCTTATTTAAAAGGTATCAAAATATTTTACTGTAATTTATGGTCCTACATTATGCTCCTACATTAAACTTACCCATGGAACTTCTTACTAATCCTCTGGATTTTGAACATCAGCATATAGTCAAGTATGTTGATTTTTAGATTTTTTCTGTATGTGAAAATTTAAACATAATTATATTTTATGACTAATCCAAATACAAGAAGTATATGATAATTTTTTCCTCTGTAGTTATATAAGGTGTACAGCAGAATGAAGATGAACAAATCAACTAATGATCTCTTTTTTCCTCTGGTTCATACAATCTTTCTCATTGCCAAGTTTCTAACAAGAAGAAATATAAGCCCAATTAATATACTCTGTTGGGTCACACTGCATTTCTGAAGATAGGTATTTTTTTTAAAAAGAGACTCTAATCCACTTTCTCAGACAGTCACTTAAAAAAACAATGTGGTGGGGGCCGGTCCGGTGGCACAATGGTTAATTTCACATGCTCTATTTCCACAGCCCAGAGTTTGCTGGTTCAGATCCTGGGTGCGGACCTACACACTGCTCCTCAAGCCACACTGTGGCAGCACCCCACATACAGAATAGAGGAAGACTGGCACAGATGCTAGCTCAGGGACAATCTTCCTCACCAAAAAACACCGCCAAAAAACAATGTGGTGATTAAGTAATAAACAAACATTTAAATGTATCTCATTTATTTTAACCAGTAGAGGTTAGTGATATGCCATCAACGAGCCTCTGATTAGAAATATAAATGCTAAAATTTCTATGATGTCTTAAGAACTCAGCTGTCATCTACTAGAGTATTGCTAGAAGCAACCTCTAGCAGCAGAGGTCTCATCAAGTGTGACAAGTGTTATGAGGACTGATGTCATTAAGTAAGCTCATATAGGAATGGCAATCCATTTCACAAAAATACATCCTAAATTTCTGAATCTATGCTACAATGTGTGTGCTCTTTCTTAAGAAAAAAAGTTTTAAGATAAAAATTGATCTCTGGAAATCTATACTGTGATTCTAATGAGCTAAAAAATAAACTACTTGATCCTAAAAGTCAAGCTGCCTTGCATCTAAGATGACCCAGACAATGTTTGGTCCAGGTTAACAAACAATGTCTGGAGGAGTTACATTTTCGAACTGTATCTGCTTCAGGAGTTCTCTGCTGTCCCAAGGTAGTCACCATCTATTCAGAGCAATTCAAATCTGCTTAAAGAACACTAAATACTCCCAGACCACCAGGAAAGCTCTGAACATTTACGACTAGCTCGACCAAAGCACCGCAGAGTGATTATATAATTACAATAGCTCAGATCTGACATACAAACAATAGGTGGCCAGTTTTCAGTCAAGAACCAGAAAATGATTTACCAGCAAAGAACTTCATTGGAACTTGAAAGACATTTGAGAACCTCTGAATAAATGAAAAATTGTCATGGCAATTTTCCTTTTGGTAACACATATATGAACAAGTTGTTTTACTGGGCCCAAAACAAACACTGGTACTTTAATGCCACCTGCCATAGTGATTACACATTGTATAAAATTAACTATGTAAGATTGAAGCCAGAAGTTTTACGTTTCTTCTACATAAAGTATAATATATACAACTTACTAAAACAAAGGCCATAAAAATAATATCACACTTTGACAAACTGAGGCACACTAAAGGTATTACATTTAGTATGGCCTTTCCTTATGCTTAAAACCTGCTTTAAGAGGTCATTGTTTTTCTCAAACTGACTGAATTAAAATCATGTGCAAACATTTCCGCTACAATAAAATTCTTCCAAAGAATCTCTCACTGGAAAGACCATACACAATGGGATGGATTAGCCATTACATAATCTAAGCTTTACTGTCATTGTTGTTTTTCCAGAGTATTCTTACATGGAAACTTAAGAAATAAATGTTTCCCATGAAAGTGAATTCAGAACAGAACATATATTCCAACTGTACTGTTACAGTCAAGTGCCAATATCAGTAGGATAAACCGGGCTGAAAAAAAATAGTGAGTTTATCTGGGTATAACAGAAATCAACATATACTTTGAAAAAGGTAAACTCAACTGTGACAATGAAGACAAAGGACTCAGTGGAAAGCTCAAGAATCCTATAACCAAAGTAATAAAAGATACACGTGCAGTTGCGACTAAGAGTGCTTTCCTTCAATTCCACTCGGAGGGCACGGAATAGTAAATGGGAAACAAATGAATAGAATGACTAACTATAGTCATTTTAAACAATTACATGGAAAAAAGTCAAAGAAAAGAGAAATACAAAGTAAAAAATATCTAATCTACAAAATTAAAACATAAATTAATAAAACATACTGACAAGTAAGGTGTAAAACTGAAGATGTTCCCAGCAGAAAAGTTCCTGAGGAAAACCTCACCATTTTTGGCTACTTCTGCTATGATGTTAGCTACTTTGGCTGTGCAGGCAGACTGTGGGATCAAGAGACTTGCGAACAGTTGAAGTATTCCACTTCCTTGGATTTTTTCACTTGTTTCCATATCTGAAAGAGATACATACAAGAGCCTCAATGAAAATCTTCAACATTAACACTGACACTTTATTTAAAAGAAATCCTTCCAGAATTTTCACTATCTATAATGGAAATTAGTTCAGTATACATTCAAATGTATGCATCTATATTAAATTACCTTTAGTTCCACAAGCTGCTTTTATCTTAAGTTTTTATTTGCACAAAACGCTTTATAATACAATCTTTTGTCTACTGACAGTCAGATTATAAAGGAATCCTTTCTGAATATACCATCTGCATACCACACTTACCTTTCAATGCTAGATCCAACCCTGTCTATTCAGAGTAGGAATGCTATTTTTCGATTTCCCTTACGAATTCTTAACAGTATGTTATTTTATATTAAATTTTATGGTTTCCTACAATGCTATAGGAATTTTTAAAAAAATAAATGGCAATTAAATAAGGAACAAACTCACCTCATATCATTTTACATGGAGTGATAAAAGAGACTATATAGTTCCCTATAACCACTATGTTTTCCATACCATTCATTCAAACTACTTATAACAAAGAGGGAAAAGAGAAAACAGCAATAAAGCCATGGTATTCAGAACACTATTGGTGAGACAGAAATTCAAGAGGCCCCTATTTCTTTCCGTCCTTCTTTGTTAAAACACAAATAAAGAGCCTCTCTAGGAAACCAAGCCACTTCATGCATCTGTTACTGATAAAATAAAAGAAAATAAGAACACCTGGAATGATGATGGAAATAAAAGCTCAAAGAAATAAAACTTAAAATTACTATTTGATTCTGAACAATGAAGAGGAACGGCATGTGTTTAAAGATAGAGTGTTATAAGGCTTACTAAAACACTCAATTTAAATGTTCCTATGATTAGCGATTCCATATCCTTTCCATCCTCTGGATATACACACAAATAAGAGAGAACTCCAGCAATTTCTTGATAAGTAAATGGCAGCTGATATAATCAATAGAGAGTAGGAAAATAATTTTTAATAGAATAATTTGAGAAAATCTACAAAAAATAAATAATGTATTTCTTATAGTAAGTGCTGATTGCTCAAGGCAGTATTTTTCAAACTGTGGGTCCCAATTCATTAGGAACTCGAAAAGTGATTTGGTGAAAACTTTGGTGAACCAGCAATTTCTTAAAAAGAGAAACAGAATTAACAACATCTACAACGACGACAAAAGAAAAGAAAAGAAATTTTGTCCATAGTAAGGTAAAACACTGTTAGTGAAACTTTGGTTTAAATTATGTGTATGCACATGCTTATGTAAACTGTATGTGTACACCTACTGTATGCAAAATGTATTTCTAATCACAGGTTCCAGTCAATAAAGTGAAAAACCACTGTTCTGTGCACCCTTGACTACCCAGGATTCTGGGTTAAAGAAGTGTAACACTCCTTAACATCATCAGAAGAAGCTAGAATTGTTGAATGGCTGAAGCAACAGAAAATTATATGGAAAACTGTATTTCCATGGATTTATCATCTTAAAAAAAGTCATCAGCAATTAGTTATATATATGTGTGTGTATACGTTTGTTTATCTAATACATTAGTACTATAGTTCAGGTAACCAAGACTATTCAAGGCTGAAACTCCAACCGTGCATTTCCTTTTCCTACCATAAGACTAGTACATTTTCATACAGCTAATACTATTTTATTTCTTACATATTATGTACTATAATAAAAGGATATTTCGGAGGTAATTTAAAGCAATCTTATTTATTAGGTGAAGAAACAGAAGCCCAGACAGATGAAGTAAACTTGTCTAAAGTCATCAATCATACTAATCACAGAGCATTAACAGCAACTTCAGATTCTACCCACTAACAAACCAACCTGTGTGTCACCTGGCATCCACTGGTATTATTTTTTTGAACAGAAAACTTACTTAAGCATAAACAGATGAAGCCTGACCTTTTGTATGCTGTCACTTGTGTTACTTACAATTCAGATCATTATAAATGTAAAGTACACACGAGAGGACATGAACACAGCAGCCGGCCTTTCAGCAAGCCCATTTAGAAAATACAATGTGTCTTTTTGCTTTTGTTTTGTTTCTTGGACTAAAAAACAAGTTTCTAAGGTACCACCTAAAAATCTGACACCAAATTTCCATTAATTAACATTCTTTTTAGCAAGAAGCCAAAAAAGAGCTGAACTCAATTTGCCGTGTTAAAATCCTTCCTTTTCTGACCATTGCTATTGGAAGATGCACAACCTTAGAACACTGGGGCAGAACGCCCCAGGGGTCTTGTCCCACCATCTGCTGGTGCTGGGAGGACAGCAAGAGGCTGGCATAAGGCATGAGTCACGAGTAGATGTGACGCTGAGGCATTTGTGTGTGTGGAGGCGAGCAGTCACCCACAAAATCACCCGTGCATGTCCACGTTAACTACAGCTGAAGAGGGCCTTATATCAGAGCTGAACTGCCAGGGGCAAGGGGGACAAAGAAACAAAACAATACAAAACTCTCGCACTCTGATGAGACTTCTTTCCCGGATCACAATTCAAGGAGTTGGGAGAACAGCTGTTCTAAGATAAATCAAGAATTTGGGAATAGTTATTTCTTAATGCTACTGTCAGAGAAATAAAGGGGAAACATATAATCTGGTTTGTCATATAAACCTGATTTTTACGAAAATCTAACAAGAACTCTATTCACCTGCTAGCATGTGGATTTCTATATAGATTTAGAATCTAAATTAAGCAGCTGGAATTACCTTCCTTCCTTTGGCATAAAAACATAAGGACCAAATACTGCTTATCACTAAAATGCCACTGTCCAACAAATACTTACAAAGTTTCATCCTCATTTCATATATACTTTCCGCACTGGCATTCTACTGCATCTCAAAATGTATATTTATCTATGAACTAAAAGATGTTCTCAGACATCTGTGAGCACCCTTGAAATGATTTTAAAAAGCCTTAGGAAGCAGCCAGCCATCGGTGTTTGTAGGTCTAAATCAATGGCTACTTATAAAACAATCATGCACTGTTATCAGGAGCCCTAAAAAAGGGCAGACTTTTCATTATTTTTACCTACAGTACTACTGACATTTTAACTACACTCCTTTTAAATGTTTGCAGGAATCAATTCATCTTTCTCCCCTTCACATTTAGGTGCAGTCATAAAAATGTGTGAGTATACCTACAAATTATACCTGGCTGGCAGTCCTTGAGTTTTGGAGAACCCATATACAAAGGGCAATTTCTACCCTGAAATAACACCTGTGGGAGCTACCGCAGGAGTCACGTCCATCACGGTGGCCCTCATTCTGCCCCTGCAGTCCTACGTCCACACTCCACCTGACCTCTGGTGGCAAGGAGGCAGCTCAGTTATAAAACTGCCAGTGACAGAAAAAGAAACCCAGGCAATCAGATCAGAGGAACTTGAGAGGAGAGTCCAGTGCCATATGGGGAGGAGAAGCTAAAGCACAACTCACGGAACTTCTCAAGGCCAATAACCTAGTCAAAGGGAGGGAGTAGGTAGCATGGGAAGGAATTCATAATTTAAGATATGGCTTGAGAAAGATTAAAGTTCCAACGAAGCTGCCAAGAAGATGCACTAAAATAATTGGCCTTACCAGTTAAACACCAAGAGGGGGTTTTCAGGTACGCTATCACAGAAGCTGAACTGATGATGTTATCTCAGCACATAGGCTTCATGAGGATGAACTAATGCAAAGCATTTGACAATCAATTTACAGCAAATTCCAAGTTAGAAAAACAAAAATAATGACTGCTATTATTATGACTCTATTAGATTAAAAATATATTTGGATTAGACTGATAGTATTGTTTTAGAGTAATAAAAAAGGCAGTTTTCCTTAGAGTTATGGGAATAACAAAGAACTGGTGTCTTTCTATTACATGTCCAAGGGACCCTTACAACAGACTGTGAAGGGAAGACTCAGATGTGGGGTTGACTGCAGGGACCAAGAATGTGACTCGAAGGGCCATGGGTATCCTTGCCTCTGGGGAACAATGTATTTCTCAAGGGGCAGATCCTTAGAATTGGTGTAACAGGAGACCGGGCCTGTGCCTGGGCTATCTGATCCAAATCCAAATCACTTACTACCACACAGACAAGTCCCAAATCCTCCCTCCTTTTATCTAACTGAAAACAACGCATTTGCACTTGGATATACCATAAATACTGCAAATTTCACATTCCCCAAATCAAATTTACCCTTTCCTTTAAATTAATTCCAGCCTCTCTCTCAGTGAACGGCAGGGAACCATCTAAGCCAGAAGCCCTAGAATGATTATAAATGTTTCTCTTTGAGTGAATGCCTATCTACGCCCCACAATTTATCAGAACACAGATTCCATCTCACTGGCATCTTTCACATCTATCCCTTTCTCTCTACACTCATGTTACTTCAAGTTCTCAGTTCTGACCTTTATTAAATGCAACAGCCTCCTCAAGACTCTCCCTAAGTCCAGACCCCCCACATCTACCATAGTAAAATAAACTTCTGGAAATGCAAATTATATGTCACTCCCTACTTTAAATCTCTCAATGATCTTCCATAACTTTTAATTAAACATTCAAGCACATCCATGATATTTCCCAACCCCATCTCCTGATACTGCCCCATTGACATGCTACACTCTAGCCATATAAATTACTTAGAGTAATGCAAGTTAATCATTTTATTTCATATCTCCTTCCTGCACGTTTCTTCTCTGAAATGCCACCCCCCTCACCACCACTTTGGCTAATTCCTACTCAGACTCACATGAATAAAAGCCGTTCAATCTTTTTAATGATATCTAACTACCATAACTCTGTATCTTAAATTTATATTGAGAACATTTTCAAAAAATTTCAAAGCATTTTCAAATATATTATCTCTTCACTTTTAAAATAGTCATGTGAGATAGGCATGATAGGTCGTGTTTTCTTCATATCACAAATAAAGTCATATGATAAGATTGTACTGGAAAAGGAAAAAGAAGCCAGTTTTTCAGATCCCTAGTCCAGTGTTCTTCCTACCACAACTGTTACTTGGAAGACATATGGTGATGACAATACCCTGACCAGATTCAATTTATTATGTGAAAAATATTTTTATTTAACATATTTTGTGGGAGTCAGAACTAAAGTAAGACAATTGAGTGATAAAGGGATGTATAGCATTTTGAAATAGATAAATGAAGGCAGCAATGGAAGGAGAGAAAGGGAACTGAGTATAGAGAAAGTGAAGCAGGTTTAAAACACATAAGAGGAATATGCTGAGTATAAGAGGATTAAACTAAAGGCCTGATAAATGAGAAATTAATGTTTCTAAAAGAAAATGGAAATATATAAAGTGTATGTGTTGGGGGGAGGGGATGAATAAAAAAGTATTTCTTTCTGACTGTTGAGAACCTTTTTCCCCCAATAAGGATTTTAAGCAAATAAAAGAAACATGAGATGCAGGAAAGAAAAGGATGTATGGAGTCAAGAAACGAAAGAGGGCGGGGGGCCAGCCCAGTGGTGTAATGGTGAAGTATGAGCACTCTGCTTCAGTGGCCTAGGTTGCCTGGGTTCGGATCCCAGGCGTGGATGTACACATCAAGCCATGCTGTGACGGCATCCCACGTACAAAACAGAGGAAGACTGGCACATACGTTAGCTCAGGGCCAATCTTTCTCAAGCAAAAAGAGGAAGATTGGCAACGAGTTTTAGCTCAGGGCCAGTCTTTCTCACCAAAAAAAAAAAAAAAGAGGGCAGAACAAAGACCATTTACACAATGACTCACCATCAGAAATAGGGAAACAGGTCTTACTAAAAGATTAAGTTGTAAGGATCATTTTATAAAATTGCCATAAATGATTTTGACAGTCGTGCAGTCATTTCAATTCCAGGGATAATGTAAGCTGTAAGAGTGGGAGAAGTTATGCACTTGCAAATCATTGCTAGAATAAGCAGGGAGATCTGCTAGTTTGACTATTTTCTTTAAAATTACCACTAACTAGGTCATCAAGCAGTTGCCTAAAAAGTAAGACTTATATGGTTAAAAAATAAAAGAAAGATATTTGCTGAGAAAGTGAACACCAGGAGGAACTGTGTTAATGACTGTGGGTAAAAGCAGAGTATTTAAGTAGAACTGTTCATCTAGAAGTTCAAAGTACTGAAAATATGGTCCCTATAGTACATGTGGATTTCCTCACTTCACACTAAGAGAATGAGGATATAGTAAAACACAGTGAAGCAATATTTTCAGTAAAAGACCCATCTCCATCCTACTATCAAATACTTTGAGGGAAAATATAAAGTAAACAAAGCTAAAGGGATTTGGGGTCTGTAGGATTCAGTAGAATTCTTTGAAATTCTTAATTTGTTAATGTTTACCATGAACCAACAGGCTTATACACTGTTTCTCAAATCATTGCTTAATGGAGTATCTAAAAAACGAGTGATCCAAGGAACCTACTTAATGAAATATTACTTTATGCAAACAAGTCAATGTGATGTAAAATTTACTCCATTTCCACAGGAAAACAAAAACAGATAACAAAAAGGTACACAGAAAAGGAAAAAAGATAAGGAGTCACTTAAAATCGACATTACCATAACCTTGGCCAAAGGAAACAGAGCTGAGTGACCCATAGTATCATCTTAAAATAAGATGTAACTAAGAAATGCTCAACAACAGATAACTACCATGTGGTCTAGCCATCCAAAAGAACATTACGAACTCACTAAAAACATCATTTTAAAAGAATATTTAACATCATGGGTAAATGCTCAAAAATATGTTTAAAAAAAGGAAGTTAAATTTACATGGCATGATTCAAGTTTTACAAAATAAAAGAATTATAATAAAAACTTTTTGTGTATTTTCCAAAATCTATATGATGTGCTTGCATTATTTTATGTTTTAAACTCTGTATATTTCAGTACATACTGCAAGTAATAAAAACTACTGTACTACACTCCAATAGAAGAATTTATGAGTTCACAGTTCACATAACTGTAAAGTCTAGAAGCAGAGTGAGTTTCATGAATGGTTTCATCAGGGTGCCTGCTCCACTTCTCTGAAGTCTTCTCAACTCTCCCCTCTTCTGTGTGTCGTCATTATCAGACTAGTTCATATGATGATAGAAAAACGGCTGTAAATTCCAGGTCTTATAGACAAGCAACACAGAAGTCCCCTCTCCCCTCCCCGACCCTCCTGCCCCCATGAAAAGACCAAAGTACCATGGCTCACACCCATTGAACAAATCTGAATTAACTAACTTGGTCAGACGAATGTCACACCCTGTACTGACTGGTTTAGGCCTAAACCAATCTCAGTGAATGGGCCCTGTGATCTAGAGGGTGAAGATGAGGGTCATCCCACTCAAATCTCATGGCTTCCCCAAAGGGGAAGGTCTGTGAAACAGAGAAAAGGAGGGAAAAAAGGAGGGGTGGGGAATCTTAAGTAATAGTAAAGAAAAAACCAAAATAAATGTAGAAAGTGCATAAAAGAAGCAAAGAACTGATCAAGATCCACAGTGATTTGCTTTATCAAAAAAATTCAATGAAAGAGAAAGCAAATCCAAATAAAAATCATGTTGGCTTAAGTACAGCTGAAAAGTTTTTCAAGTTTTGTGGGAGTAAATTACAACTTCTTTTCAAGTACAATCCTAGAGAATAGAAATCCAAAGTTATCCAGTGAGGCTCAAGAAAGGGCTGAGAATGGGGAAGCAAAAAAATATATTAACCAAGAATAAATTTAATGCTAATTTCCCAAAGGTTAAAAACCACTTCAGAAAAGATGACAATGCTGAAATGATAAAGAATCAATAATTTTACGTAAGCTTTTGGTAGAGGTTTTTAATTATTAGGGAGAATGACTAGTTTATAGGCTGTAACACAGGACTTGTTGATTATAAGATATTTTGAGGAAATTCAGTATTTAAAAAAGTGTGTGTTTGGGAGGCTTAAGAATGAAGTCCTAGTTTGAGAAATAAATGGAAGAAATACCAAACCAAAGCACTTCAAAAGAAGTAATACACAAGACTGTCAGATGAAATAGTAATTATTATGGAATAAGTCACAACAGACTTTGAGATACAATAAAAGATTATTTTTCTTTAAAGACATCAAGAGTATGGCCAAAGAACTGATTAGTAAAATCCTGATAATTCTATACAAAATATGTCCAGCACTACAACTGCACTGAACCATTCTGAAAAGAGAAGAGAGAATCAAGTAAACTTTTCAAATGGCTCTTCTCAATATACTTTGGCTACAAAAATAACACTAAACTGAAAAGAGAAGCAGACTTCAGGCCACCATAATCTACCAATACAGGGGAGGTAAGTATGTGCTGGATTTAATTACTGCTGATAAAATATAACTGAACTAAATAATGGCTCTTAAAATACACAAGATGGACAAGCTATTGGTAAACCAGCAATTACATCATGAAATGAAAATGGTGAAGAAACACGTACTGTATCTTTTTTTTTCTTGAGGAAGATTAGCCCTGATAACATCTGCCACCAATACTTCTCTTTTTGCTGAGGATGATTGGCCTTGCACTAACATCTGTGCCCACCTTCCTCTATTTTATATGTGGGACGCCTGCCACAGCAAGGCTTGATCAGCAGTGCATAGGTTCGTGCCCAGGATCCAAACTGGCGAACCTGGGGCCCCTGAAGCAGAGCACGCGAACTTAACTGCTATACCACCAGGCCAGCCAACATAAACCATATTTTTTGAGAAATTTCTTTCCTCTCCTTCAAAAACATATATGCTAATGAGGGAATATGAGATTATCACCATTACACACACATTTAAGTTACAGTGTTAACTTTTGAGAGGTTTCATAACCATTCGAAAGAAAGTTACTATATTAACGCACTGACTCGGCATTAAATAGTAAGTAGTACCAACCATGTGCTAGGCAAACCGCTAACAAGACACATACCTTGTCCTCAAAGAGTTTATAGTTTAGTGAAGGAGACAGACAAGTACCGAAGCAGTTTTAATATCTTGATAAAAATCCTACAATAGACAATATACAGAGGCACCACCAAATCTAGTCTAGGCTTCCATCTGCCTAATCTTCACGATCATTCATTGTTCTAGAACCTCATTTCCCCCAGAGAACTATCATTTTCTACAGTCTATTCTTTTGTAGGTCCATACTAAGATGGAAGGTACCAGAGACCAAGCCAGACCAGGCAAGATATTCACCCAGGATGGCTAGAATCAGGGTTCAAGAATATAGTCAGAGATCAAAGCGGAAGTAACAGCACAGAGCATGAAGTATGTTATCATCACTAGGGTACTTGCCAACAATGTCTCTCTCGCCACCCCATACTCACAATTTCTGTGACCACTTAAGTTTCCATGATAGCTTGGAGAATAAAGAAACTAGTTCGACTTACGGAATCTTGCGGACATCAAAAACTCTTTGCCAAATGCAATATCTCAAAATGGTCTTCCACTTCAGGCCCATCCTCACAAGCTGTTAGCTGGAATCCTTCTCCAGAGACCTCCCTTGAAGTGCTCTCAAGAACTCTTCAACTCTTTTCCTCACTTTCTATCCCAAGACTCAGAACTTGGAACTTGAGTTGGTATTTTCTTAGGTTAAAAATATCTTTTCTAAACCATTCGTCCTCTAGCTTCGATCAAAACCAACTTCTCTCTTTTCAGCCTCTACCATCTGGTGACATTCTACTTGCCCCATTTTCATCACTAGTATTTTAACGACCCTCAAGTACACTGGAGCTTGCTCTCAGGTTTTCTCGCCTCTCCAATTCCTGCTATCATCCTGAACAACTATGAATCTACACGAAGTGGTTAACAATTTGGCCTTACATTCCTTGACTTTAATAAACGGCATAATTCTCCACTGCTGTTTACCAAACCACCACACAGTCATACCCAGGGCCGCATTATCACGTAGAACTGCTTCACGGTTGAAAGCTTAAATTTGGACATCACTTTCAGATTACAGTTTTCTATTCTATCCTGTATTTTATTTCCTTATTAGTAAACATATTTTGACCTCACTGAAACCTCTATTCCTTCAACTCTTCCTTCTTTGCCAATCTATCAGCCCTCTCTGAGATTCATTTCATCCCTACTTAGTCTCAATAAAATGATCAGTGATTTCAGTAATTCTAGTATTACTTCAGTTTCCTAAAACCTTATCTATTTCACTGTCATTCAATCCTGCCATATACTTTTTCCCATTCTCCAATTTAAAAATGTGTTATGTTATTAAAGACGTTAGCTAGTACCATTACAATTTCACATTTTAAAATCTTAATCGGACCTTCAACATTGTTCAGTCATCCTTTTATTTATCCCTAGTCATCTCCCTTTCACATTTCCTAAGCCAGTAATTCTAAACATTTACTCTCTCTATACACTATATTCTCCATCACTGTCAACAGATAACCTTTCCCGGTAATTCAGAGTGAAAATATTTTGTTCCTTCACACCTAAACTTACCCATGATGTTAACTATCCTTAACGCCTGTCTCTGTGAAACATATGGCCCCCTCCTCTTTCTTCTTGGCTATCCATCTACCCTTCTTTCAATCTGCCAGCATAGCCATCTTTTAAAAACACAAATCTGATTTTTATTTGCTTCCAATGGTTCTCCTTAGCATGGTGCTATAGACTGAATGATTGTGTGTCCCCCAAATTCATATGTTGAAACCTACCCTCCAATGTGATAGCATAAGGAGAAGTGGGGTGTTTGGGACGTCATTAGGTCATAACAGCAGAGTCCTCATGGGTAGGATTAGTGATCTTTCAAAAGAGATCCCAGAGAGATGCCTCGATTCTTCTACCATGTGAGGTTCCAGCGAAAAGACAGCTGTCTATGAATCAGGAAGCAGACCTGACCAGACACTAAATCAACCAGTGTCTTGATCTCGGACTTCCCAGCCTCCAGAACTGTGAGAAATGCCACCCAGTCTAGAGTATTTTGTTACAGCAGCCCAAGCAGACTAAGACTAAAGCATAAAAATCCTTTCATAATCTGACCCCTTGTTCCCTTTCCAGTTATCATCTCTTGCCCCTTCCCTGAATATACGCTTTTTGCTAGCCATAGAAAACTTTTCGGTTTCTAATTGAACTAGGTTTTTCCCCACCGCTGTGACGTTGTATGTGTTGATTCCCCTGCTTGGGATGTTTTCCCCACAATCCTTGGGCTCTCACATCGTCTGGGTAAAGTAGGCTGTGATTTCAAAATCCAGCATTTCCTGATCCTGCCTATCAAACTCACCCCCCCTTTCCCAATACTCACATACAGTGTAATTATTTTCAAGTTGTTAGAACCTATTTAGCAGTTGAAGAACTGAGTAGATGAGATCATGCAAGGAAAATGTATTTTTACTGAGTCCCTACTACGCTGGCAATATAAGATAAAGAGGATAGAAATCATATCCTCAGAGAGCTGTCTACTAAGAGAAAAGAGAGGTTAATAAATTACCACAATTCAATGTGACCTATACCACCATGGAGGTTACATATAACCTATAGTGGGAGGCAATCACAGCTCCTTGAAGATCATAGAAATTTCCATAAACAAGGTAACATTTGAGCTGAGTTTTGAAGGACAGTAAAGCATACTCTAAGCAGAAATGTAAAAAAAATACATTCTACAAAGAAGGATTGTGTAAAAGCATTACCAGTTGAGACCAGAGACCCTAAATTTGTGACAGCAACATTCTGTACCACTGGGTGATTTATTTATTTTTTTTTGCCAGCAGCTGAAGGTTACCAGAATTGAGAAGTGGAAAAGGTAGATAGTTGGTATTATCCAAGGTTTGAAGAAAAGGCATTTAGAAAGAGAAGGATAAGAGTACACCTATAAAAAACCTATTTATCCATCATGACCCAGGTGAAATGTCAGTCCCTCTGTGACACTTTGAAAGACTCTTACAACTATGAGTTGAATACAGCTCTGTTTCTCCAACACTTTGTAATCGCCTCTATTATATAATATATCATACTGTATTAAAACTTACCTGTTACTTGTCTATCCAAACTCTCCAGGGCAAGGTACCAATTAATGCCTGGTGGTACCCAATTAATGCTAGCTGAATAGAAGTGCCCTGCCCTTAAAGACTTTATAACTGAATAAATGAAAAAGGCATAGACAAATAATTAATATATACTGAAATAAGTTCGAATAGTTACATATATAAACTGTTATAGAATACTAAAGATGGAGCAATTGAGTTACATTTATTGATGTTGTAGTAGTTTACTTCTAACAGAAAAGAGGATTGAGCTTATGAGACTGTCTTATATTTTAAGAACTTTCTCATCAAGAATGGAAGTTTTTTTGTAGAATTACCAATCACTAGGCTCACACAGAGACTAAACTTTTCACTTTGCATTAAGCTAATCAGGTTTTAGACTATATTTTTTCAAAAGCAAACATATGCAAAAAGGTTCTTTAAACCTTCGAAATCATGGTAGAAAATTACCTTGCCTGTATATTATCCCTCCCACCTGCACACAACAGAAAGAAAAGATGATCAATCCATAACTAAGTTATGAGCCAAATGAAAACTTTGCTCCTTTAGTACAATGAAAAAAGATGCCTAACACTTAACTACGGGAAGAGAAAATTATAAGCATCTAAAATGAACTCACCTCACAGAACACTGTGTGCTAACATCTAGACTTTGAATCCATATGTCTCTAAAAAAGTCCTCATTACTCTGCCTTTTGGAGCCTCATTTTGGGGTTTATCACAGTGAATATTAAAAAATAGGTCACAAAAAACCTCAGTAAAATCAATTATAGATTCTTGTGTGGAAAGTTCTAACACTAACGGCATCACTCCTCACTAGCAGTTATCTCAGCACATAACTATTATGCCACACAATCCATTTTGATACTTCAGTGGAATACGTATTTCATTTATGATGGTTACTTTTATGTGTTAACTTAGCTGGGCCACAGTGCCCAGATATTTGGTCAAACATTATTCTGAACGTTTCTGTGAGGATGTTTTTGGATGAGATTAACATTTAAATCTCTACACTTTGAGTAAAGATTCCCCTCATGATGTGGGTGGACCTCAGCCACTCAGTTGAAGGCGTAAACCAAACAAAAGACTGACCTCCTTAATTCCCTCCCCCTACTGCCCCACATCCATCCCCAATCCCCCTACCAAGAACAAGAGGGAATTCTGCCAGCAGACCACCTTCAGACTTGAACAGCAACATCAGCTCTTCCCTGTGTTTCCAACCTGCCAGCCCACTCTGCAGTTTGCACTTGCTAGGCTCCATAACTGAGCCAAGTCCTTAATATAAATAACTCTTTCATATATACATACCATATATCATACATAGCATACACACACATATTCTATTGGTTCTATTTCTCTAGAGAATCCTAACATACCACTACTCCTAGAAAACAGGATTACCTTATCCTTTTTAACAAATATTTCCAAGTAAAAACACAAACATGCCACACAGATAGTTGATAGTCTCAAAAAGTTGATTTAAGTACTGGAGTCAGATAATTTCCTATGGCCTTTCATTCTTTTATGATTATTCCCCTTTGATTTGACATAGCTATTTTTAACTTTCTTTAAGGTCAGTAAATATATGTACTCCCATCAGACATTGAATATACTTCTATTACAGCATTAATTATGATAATTATAATTTAACATTTACTTATCAGTCTCCACCACAAAATAATGAGCTTTTGAGGGCAGGAACTAAATTTCTGCCATTTTTAGGAAATGGCACAATGTTTGAGACATACTAAATAAATACTCAGTGTTGAATATATGAACGAATGAGACTTGAAGATGGGGAGATGTGCAGTCTAAATCTTCACCTCATCAAAGTATGATATGACTGTACAAAATGTTCCAAATCTAACTTTAAACTAGGTATTTAATGTTTAACCAAAGCAGTATGATGTATCATGGCAGTATGAACTCAACTGTACTTGAATAACCTACAAATATTCTAATGAGTCCACCTACATTTAGTAAGTGGACCTTTCCTTTACTCTACACATGAGTAAGTGATGTATAGGGTCATGAAATTTCACACAGTATTCTCTACTATTGCTCCAACAGCCCTGTATAACTAGAGTCAGGAAAAATATGACTTCCACTCTACCAAAATGTGCTAGCTTTCTTAAAGCTTAAAGAATTATACAAAGCATTGTTTGTTTTGTAAGTAAAACAGCCCAAATTTCCAAGAGAATGTATCTGATAACAGAAGGCATCGAATACTACTAATTTTTTTAAAAATTAGAGAATAAAGAGTCTCTGCATTATACGGCCCATTATATGAATATTACCCTAAAAAATTCTACCTAAACTCTACCTTACTAAAAACATGAAATATTCACATTTCCTCAGTTACTAATGACTTGTTATGAGAGAATAAAATGACCATGGACTACACATAGTTACAACTATGGCATATACTTTTGGACTTAGTATTTTTCATCAAGATCTTATTGTACAGCAAACAGAAAATAACACAGTATCTTACTTTCAGTTAAGAATATGGATTTCTAACTTAGCCTAAATTTTTTCAACTCTGTTTTAATGTGCTTCTTAAAAAAAAAATTCTTTCTTAAGTTGGGACCTTTTCCATTTCCTGGTTATTCTTCCTTACTTCGACTACTTCAAGCAAAGAGTTAATCTTTTACTCTCTAATTTGTCTTTAATTTTTACTTACTTTAATTACTCTCTATCTTGTCTCTAATTCTTTTTTTTTCATTTTAAAGACGGGTAGCTGAGCTAACAACTGTTGCCAATCATCTTTTTTTTTCTGCTTTTTTTCTCCCCAAGTCCCCCCAGTATATAGTTGTGTGTTTTAGTTGCGGGTCCTTCTAGTTGTGGCATGTGGCACACCACCTCACCATGGCCTGACGAGTGGTGCCATGTCCACGCCCAGGATCCGAACCAGCGAAACCCTGGGCCGCCGAAGCAGAGCATGCGAACTCAACCACTTGGCCTCGGGGCCGGCCCCTCTAATTCTCAAAGAACATCTATTTTCCTATTTCAACAACTTTGCAGTTGATTGTTAATATTCACATATATTCATAAGAAAAATTGAAAATTGCAGTAAGTAATAAATGAGTAACAATGAAAAATGAAACAACTGCTTTTTTTTATTAACTCAGTATAAAACATATTCCCTTGCTACGACATCTCTTTCAGTTTTAACATAATGGATAAACTATACATTTGTGTGAATTAAGATTCAGACAAAATCAAACCTCCAAAGGGAGAAGAATTCACTTCAATTACCTACTTTTCTGGCTAGTGTTTCTTTTTCCCTCTAAGCCAAGGTTAGAAACTTTTAAAACTGCCTTTAAATGCTAAGTATTTAAAACAATTATTTTAATTTATAAAAGAATTTATATTCATATTTCATTAAAGAAATACCAAAATTCATATAACATTACAAATTTACTAAGCGGAATCTATATAAACTATATTAAAATAAAATAAGAAAAATTATAAGCAAAATTATAAGCAGGTTCACATTTTCAGGGTTGAGTAATATACTTAAAAAAGTTAAAACTTAAATTTATAGCTTTGGATATAATTCAAAGGCTAATATGATATGACCTTGTAACTGTAAACAGACAATTTTCTGGCAGCAAAAGCAATGCTTTACCAACTGTACTTCTGAACCTTTGGAAGCTATATATTACTGAACTGAGAAATTTCCTATAACGTTTATCAGAACATTTAATAATCATTCATTCTAAAGTGTATAATCCATATTATTAATCTTAATTATTCTTCAGGTACTAATTCTCATTAGGTAAATTTGTCCCTGAATATACAAAGGAAGATATAAATTATACAGAACCTCACTAGT
Organism: Equus quagga; assembly: GCF_021613505.1. Taxonomy (NCBI): domain Eukaryota; kingdom Metazoa; phylum Chordata; class Mammalia; order Perissodactyla; family Equidae; genus Equus; species Equus quagga. The sequence goes on from NC_060269.1 coordinate 77,001,340, forward strand.
ATACTAGAAGACCTTGACTCTGAGATTGTAAAACTATGCTGCACTCTCCAGTCTCAAGAAAAACTTCCTCTAGTATTAATGCTCCCAACAAACAATTTTATTACAAACTTTGAAATAATAAAAATGGTGGATATTTGATATTTTAAATACTAATTGATCAGGCTAAGGATTTATTGTTTAAAGGTACCCATTCTTGATTTTCTAAAAAAAATCATTCTTTAATTAAGACTATTTTCTTAACATGAAAAAGGACTTTAAAATTAAATCAAGAGGTGTTTTATTGGATGGTGAAGCATTAGAAGGGCTGCCATTACTATAAGAAACTAAAATAAGACAGTACTCATAGCATTGTTATTTACTATTTTGCTGGAAGTTCAAGGCAACACGGTAAGTCAGCTATAGTCATAAGGCAAAGAGGAAACAAACATCACTTTGTATATGTTCTGATTACAAAAACCAAGAGAACTAGCTAAAAATGTAACTAATAAGTCAGTTCATAAGGTAGTTGAATACAAACAAAAATATAAAAATCAAGGGCCAGCCCAGTGGCACAGTAGATAAGTTTGCATGCCCCACTTTGGCAGCCCAGGGTTACTAGGTTTGGATCCCAGGTGCAGACCTACACACTGCTCATCAAGCAATGCTGTGGCAGAGTCCCATATACAAAAAATAGAGAAAGACTGGCACAGATGTTAGCTCAGTGACCATCTTCCTCAAGCAAAAAGAGGAAGATTGGCACAGATGTTAGTTCAGGGCCAATCTTCCTCACCAAAAAAAAAACCAAACTGGAGACATATTCTAAGAGATCTGTTTAGGCTCCAATCAGGACCAAGATTAAACCTGAGAAACAGCATACTTTAAAAATAACTTAAAGAGAAAAAATATATATATAAACCCATCTAGCTTTCAAATTGATCTCCAACAATAATCACTTAGAAATCATTATGATATGAAAAAATCCATTTAGAACAACAGCCAAAAAAATTAAAAATATATAGGAATACTTTAAGTAAGATATGGATAGAAAGCATATGAATCAAACTACATAATCTTACTGAGACATAAAAAGAAGACTTGAATAGAAGATATAACCTACGTGCTTAGATTGACAGAAAAATATTGAGAAATTGTCAATTCTTTCCAAATTAATTTAAACCCTATCCCAATTCCATTAGAATTTTTCAGGAATGTGACAAAATATTTCCAAAACTTCTCTACTTTAACAAACCCTGGAAATAAAAACTTTTTGAAAGAGATTTATAAAGAGAAACTTCCTCCATAAAGCTACCATAATTAAAATAGCATGGTTACAATACAATGATAGATTAATGGAAGAGAATACAACCCCAAAATTGGCCAGATTATAAATTGACTAGTTATTGTATGATGAAAGGAGCATAATTAACCAATAAGGAACAGATTAAATGATACATGGTTTTGGGAAAAGTGATTGTCTAGGAAAAAATAAAATTAGATCCTCACCTTATACCATATATCAAAATAAGTTACAGAACATAACAAAATCAAATTATAACAATAACAAGAATATATATATTCTATATGGAAGCTTTCATTAGGAAAAATAATGACTGATTAAATTTTTATTATTTACCAAAATATCTCATTTATAGATTGCAAAGTCTACCTAATGGTGAAACTTTAATCTTGGTTTTACAACGCCAAATGGGTACCAAGAAATCTGAATTACAAGAGGTAAAAGTGAATGCATTTAGACCTTTCTGGAGGAAACACACTGCCATGGAATATCAAGTACTGCAGGAGATAAAAAGAAGTATGATACTGCCCATACCGTTAATATCAGGCTCAAACATCTATAATCACAGCAAAAAACACTGAAAACAGATTAATTTAATCAATCTATTTATTATTTTAACACATTTTCCTTTAAATATCAAACTACACCTTTCTGTTGAGAATATAAAATTCTCATTCAGATAATATTATCATTTCACTTCAAATTCGTTATACCAATTAGAAGTTCAATTTACATGCCTCATATTCTTTGGCACATTCAGGACATACTGGGTTAGTGCCTACTTGATTAAAGAAGCCAGTTGACATCATTTAGCGCATGACCACAGAAGACCCACAGTAGCTACAGTTGCAGAGTTACATGGAACTCTGCTGGAAAAGAATGTTAAGAAGACGCAGAAGCACAAACCCATCACTTTTCCCTCAACAATAACTTAAAGTGTAGTCCTTAGTGATAATAAGTCAGTACTGGTACTATAAATATTGAGGACGGGAGATCTTTTTCAGTATATATTTGGCACACAGCATCATTTCAAATCACATTTCTCTTACATATTTTACTCTCTGTTAGGAACATAAGTTTTTCAAATTTAGCAAACTTAAGAAGCAAAAATAGTGGCATTTATCAGTTACTATTAGAAAACCCAGATCCTCTGCCAATGTCTCACTCACAAACTACAAATAACAATGGAGGCCCATCCCCTCTGGGGTCTGCACATGAGAGCTTTTTTGCGTCTTATGAAGTATACCACTACAAGCACATATCGAAGGGCAGACAGCAGCCACTATTACAGTTATATCACGCTTCTGTTATTAATCTCGTGGCCTGTGAGAGATTTCAAGATGGTTTTTCTCATTCCTCCAATCAGATTCAAGTCTTTCTGTGGTCCCTTTTCTGCAAACTCCTAGATATGAGTATACTTAGGTATACCCTATCCTCTTCTTTTTGCTTCTGACTAAGCAGACAGAACATATCTTGGACCATTTAATGCTGCCTCTTCCTTATTCTAACCCTAGAATAATGAACTTAAGGTTCATTATTTTAAATGTCTTCTTTTTTAAATGTCCCCTCTTACACAGAATAACCCAATTATATTTTATTGATGATGACGATGATTTTGTTTCTAAGCTGCATTTTCCATCATATCACACACAGGCTGGCCCAACTCTTAAACCTACTTTGATCAGCCACCATCACGAAGAAATGATGGCCTCTAAACCTGCAACAGAAATCAAGTATTTATAAATATCCTACAAAATTTAAAAAATGAGATTCAATATGCAATCAATACTTTAAAAACTGTTGATGACATATTTTACTTTTTTTGGTACTAAGTCTTGGAAATCTACTATGTATTTTACAATTAAAGCATAGCAAAATTCAGACTAGCCTCATTTCAAACGCTCAATAGCCATGTCAGAGAATGGATGCTGTACTGGACAGCAAGAACTTAGAAGATTCCTCTAGAAGCTTAATGAGTATAGAGTTCCCTGGGTTCTTCCACGTTTAAAAGTGATTTTCTATAGCCTTGATACTTACTGAGCACCTTGGCTCAATATAAAATTCTTATTCCTTGAGTTGTAGTCTAATATTAAATTGCTTTGTATATTGTTATTGAGAAGTCTGATGGCAATTTGATTTTCTTTCCTTTTTTAATAACTTGATCCTTTTGGAGGCCCTGAGGGTTTTTCCTTTGTACTTACTTTTACCTTTAAAGTCTAAAAGTTTTACTAGACTATGTCTTTGAGTTGACCATTCCAGGTCAATTTTTGCAAGTACATGGTGGGTCCTTTTACCATGTAGATTCTGGTCTTTCTTTACTTCAGAAAAGTTGATAGTTTTAAATATTAGCTCTGTTTCATTGTTTTGTTTTTTTCCTTAAGAACTCCAAGTGCATGTATATTGGGTCTTTTTGCCTATTTCCTATATCAATCATTTTCTCTCTGATCCTTTATTTTATCTTCATTCTTCTGACCATTTTCCTCAATGCTCCTTATTAAACTTGCAGTCACCTCTTTTCTTCCTTGGTACCTTGTAATTTAGTTTTAATTTCTAAAATGATTCTGTCTTTTTCTTCAATTTCTTCTACTCAACTCATATTTCATGTCTTCCTGGTACTTATCCACTTCGGTCCCAAGTTTCTGAATTTCTTACTTCAGGATATTTTTCTTTTCATCTCTGCAAAGCCTTAAGGATGTTTAATACAGGTCATGGAGTTCCATTATTGACAACTACTTCATGGTTGGTTTACAAGGAAAACTTTTAATAGCTAAAACGTTGACTTTTATTTTCTGCTTTGTTTCTTGTAACACCTTTGTATAGGAATCATCTGCAATTTCCTATTTGGTGTATAACTTTTATTTCCCTTAACTAGCAATAAAAGTTGTATGCAGTAAGGATAAAGATTTGGGACGAATATTTAGGTTTCTTAGTTCAAAAGCTCCCTCTTCTGAATTTAAACCACAGGGGGTTATTAGTATGTCTTCTAATCTTACGGCTTTCTTATTTCTACAGAACATTTAATTTCCCCCTGTTATTTCCTTCTTTCTCCTCACCACCAAGTCTACCAGGCAGAACAATCTCATCCCCAAAGTGGCACCCTCCTGATCTGCTGCCCAGGGTCCTCTGTACTTTCAAGTCTCCTCCTACTGATTCCCAATAGCCAATGCTCTAAGTGAATCTAAGAGCAGATCTTAGAATTTTCCCACCAAGGCAGGACTCTTTCTTTCTAAAGGCAATGTTAATTATGTTCTCTCACCCCTGGGCTCCTGGTTCAACCCATTACCCTGTCTTCATCTCCATGCAGTCTCTGCAGTCTTCACTGAACTCTCTCTATAATGGGCTCTGAAGCTGAGTAGGCTAGATGTGGATATTTATTTCTCTCCCCAAAACTTTGAAGTTCTTAGTCTATCTCCTCAGCATAGGTTATATACTTGGTTTTATTTGATCTCTTTATTGATCTGTAGGGGTTTTTAGAGAATGTATGAAAAAATTCAGATTTAGGTGGCCACCAGTATTCTATGGCAATCCAGGAGTCTCAATTCACCACAAATTGTTAATTTGTTTTTAGTTGACCACTTTCTCTAGTTTAGTCTAGTCTTCACTATTCTTTAAACACTATCTTTATTTAGTAAAAGCTGAACCTTTGGTAATTTATCATTAGCACCAGTCATAAGCCCTCATGGACGCTGGACACAAAAACTAAAATGGCCACATAATACAAAAATATGTAAAGGAGGTGAATAACAAAATGAATTCAGCTTGCAATGGAAACATATCACTTCTGCAGTGCATTTGATAACTAAGGGTAAAAAAGTGAAATCTATATATTACTATGAAAGAATTAAGTAAAATAATTTTTTATTTCTACTAAAACAGCAGCAATCTTTCATGTTCAGGGAGTGTAGATTTAACATGGCTATTGAAAAACAGTTGATAATAAGTTTTAAAGTCTCTTATTTAGTAAATAATTTTGGAACCTGACTGTAACTCTGTTGAGGAATATTAAAGGCATAAAGCAGGCTAAAAGCAAATGACAACAAAAAACGTGACAGTAAAAAAAGGTTTTACTGTTACACGAGATTTGTAGAGTAACCCACATTAGCAGCTTGTATACATAATTTGGTATGCTTGGGATCATAACCTAGAAGGGAGCCAAAAATCAATATAACAAATAAAATAAATAACAAGGGCTAAGAAATAACCTAAGAATTCAACAAGTAGATACGTATTATGATATAAGGTTAGGAATGTGGAACTAATACTAAATACTTGTTTCTTTAAAGACAAATAAACTGGTGTTCTCTCACAGGGTTGTTCTATAGAAAACAAACAATTACGTGACTCACGTGAAATAGGAATTGTCAACAGGCAATTAACTAAACAAAGTTGAAGCACAATGGTAAATGAGGCAATAAGACAGAGGAAAACAGCCTAATCCTTCAGGAAAAGAATTTAAGGCTGTGTTGTGACCATGCTGGCATTGTTTTATGGTTCCCCCAGCAACGAGAGAGACATGGTCCCACTGTTCTTGCTACAGAAGAGAACTTTTACTATGAGCAGACTGCTAATTTTTCTTCTCTTTGGGCCTTTGATTTATGCTAGTAGTTTGTCTTGCAAGGTGATTTAGATGTCATACTCTCTAAGGACAATTCCTGTCTTAGTGTTTAGGGATGAAAATAGGTGGCCTCCAGTTTTAAATTTTCAAATAAGCATGAAAAAGAGTGATCATACTACAATTCAACAAGAATTTACTGAGAATCTTCTAACTATTCTCTGAATCAACAGAGACCAGAATAAACAGAGGCTGATTTCTTGGCTGGTAGCTTTCATATATTTACTAAAAACATTTTAAAACTGAGATGTGAAGTATTTATATGAGTGAATAAATGCTTCTATCTTAATTTAGATCAGAGATTTACACAAAATGCTTGCTGAAATAAAATGTTTCCCAGGACTGATGTCAGCAACATGGCAGAGTGAGCTGTTCCCTTTATCTCTCCCCCTTTGAACTACAACTAAATGGACATTCATTGATCAATGGAGGATACTCACATAGCACAAGAGGACACCTACAGGACCCACAAAGCTATACAATGGTGGATGCACTACCCCCAGGGAGGTGCTGGAGAAAGGTGAGCAATCTCCAGCCCCCCGAGAGCCCTGTGCACACATGCAAATGCTCTCCTGGCTGGAGCACATACAGCACTGCTGTGACCCCAAGGGTGGGAGCACACCTTGGTGTGACTTCAGGAACAGGTGACATCAGCCCTGAGCTCCTGTGTGATCACTTTCCCATCCGGTGGGAGAGCCCACAGTGCTACCATGGTCACAGGGAGTAGCCCAGCTTCAGAGGGATTGGGGAGGCCCCGTCCACCAAGCACAATAGCTGGTGTGACCTAGAGGGAGATGGCGGCAGATCTACATGCATGAGTGAACAGGTTCCCAACTGCCACGAGCCCTGCCTGATTGCTTTCTCATTTGGTGGGAGAGCCTACAGGGCTGCTGCTGTCCCAAGGACCGGCCCAAGATCAGACAGGCATAGCTGAGCTGAGAGGGATCATGGTGGGCTCAGAATGCAAAGCCCCTGACCCCATACCAAAGTGGCGGCACGTAGAATCTGCGACCAACTACTATCACTATGCAAAGGTACAAATCCATCCCCCATCAAATACTATGAACACTTATATTAATACTCCAGACCCAAAGGAAAAAGACATACACCCAGAAATCAATCCTGAAGGCACAGAAGTTTACAATCTAAATGACAGAGAATTCAAAATAGCTATCGTTAAAAAAACTCAATGAGTTACAATAAAACTTAGAAAGATAGGTCAACGAAATCAGGAGTAAAATTAATGAAAAGAGAGAATTCTTCACAAGAGATTGAAACCATAAAGAAAAAAGATTAGAAATGTTGGAGACAAAAAACACAATGAGGCAGATAAAGAAAAATCTGGAGTCTTAAATAACAGAGCTGATATTGTGGAGGAAGAATTAACAATTTAGAGGATAGAAATATTGAAATGCTTCAGATGGGGGAGGAGAGAGAACTAAGACTAAAAAGAAATGAAGAAATTCTCCAAGGATTACCCGACTCACTTAGGAAATGCACCATAAGATTACAGATATTCCATAGGGAGAAGGGAGAAATGAACAGGGAGCTTGTTCAAAGAAATAATAGCTGAGAACTTCCCAAACTTTGGGAAGGAGCTGAAATTACAAGTAAAAGAAGCCAATAGAACTCCTAATTATATCAGTGTAAAAAGACCTTCTCCAAGGCACATATTAGTAAAACTGGCAAAAATCAATGACAAAGAAAAAACATTAAGGGCAGCAAGGAAGAAGAAAATAACCTACAAAGGAATCCCTATGAGGTGTTCCGTGGATTTCTCAGCAGAAACCTTACAGGCTGGGAGACAGTGGAAGGACATATTCAAAATTCTGAAAGACAAAAACCTTCAGCCAAGAATACTCTATCCAGTAAAAATATCCTTCAGATATGATGGAGAAATAAAAACTTTCCCAGATAAACCAAAGCTGAGGGAGTTCATCACCACAAGACGCACCCTACAAGAAATAATCAAAAAGGCCCTCATATCTGAAAAAAAAAGGAAAGAAAGGGTTTACAAAGCCTTGAGCAAGGAGATAAATAGGCAGACAAAATGAGAAAACTGCAGCTCTCTATCAGAACAGATTACCAAACACTTAATTATAATTCTAAAGGGAAGGAAAACATCAAGAATAAATATAATCACTTCATTTTAACCACAAACTCACAACACAAATGGAATAAGCTGTGACAACAATAACTTAGATGAGAAAGAGGAAAGGGATGGAACTTGCTTAGAATAAGAAAATAACAGGCTATCAGAAAACAGACTATCTCATCTATAGGATCTTTGATACAAACCTGATGGTAACCACTAGACAAAAAATGAGAACAGAGACACAAATGATAAATAAAGGCAAAAGTGAAAAAACCATCATAGAGAAACAGTAAACTGAATTGGCAGTCTGAAATACACAGGATGAGAAACAAAGGAAATCCAGAACAACCAGAAAACAAGTGATAAAATGGCAGCAGTAAGCCCTCATATATCAGTAATCACTGTAAATGTAAATGACTTGATTTCTCCACTCAAATGTCACAGACTGTCTGGATGGATTAAAACAAAAAAAAAGACCCAGCAGTATGCTGCCTCCAGGGAACAAATCTCAGCTCTAAAGACAAACACAGACATAGAGTAAAAGGATGGAAGATGATACTCCAAGGTAATGGCAAACAAAAGAAAGCAGATGTTGCCATACTTGTATCAGACAAAGTAGACTTCAAGATAAAAAAGGCAATGAGAGACAAAGAGGGGCAGCATATAATGATAAAAGGGACATGCCACCAAGAGGACATAACGCTTATAAATATATATGCACCTAACCCAGGAGCACCAAAGTAGATAAAGCAACTAGTAACTCACCTAAAAGGAGATATTAACAGCAACACAATAATAGTAGGGAACCTTAACACCCCACTTACATCAATGGATAGATCATCCAGACAGAAAGTCAACAGGAAATAGTGGAACTAAATGAAACACTAGACCAGATGGACTTAAGAGATATATATAGAACACTCTGTCCCAAAACAGCAGAATACACATTCTTCTCAAGTGCACATGGGACGTTCTCAAAGAGACCATACGTTGGGAAACAAAGCAAACCACAATAAATTTAAGAAGACTGAAATCATATTAAGCATCTTTTCTGACCATAATGTTATGAAACTAGAAATTAGCTATATGAAAAAAGCTGAGAAAGTGACAAATATGTGGACACTAAACAACTAAAGGATCACTGAAGAAATTAAAGGAGAAATCAAAAAATATCCAGAGGGGCCAGCCCCATGGCCAAAAGGTTAAGTTCACACACTCTGCTTCAGCGGTCTAGGGTTTTGCCAGTTCGAATCCTGGGCATGGACATGGCACCACTCATCAAGCCATGCTGAGGTGGCATCCCACATGCCACAACTAGAGGGACCCACAACTAAAAATACACAACCAGGTACCAGGAGGCTTTGGGAGAAAAAGGAAAAATAAAGAAATCTTAAAAAAAAAAAAATCTGGAGACAAATGAAAATGAAAATACACCATACCAACTCATATGGGATGCAGCAAAAGCTGTCCTAAGAGGGAAATTCATAGCAATGCAGGTCTACCTTAACAAACAAGAAAAATCGCAAATAAGCAATCTTAAATGACACCTAAAAGAATTAGAAAAAGAGGAACAAACAAAGCCCAAAGTCAGCAGAAGAGGGAAATAATAAAAATTAGAGCAGGAATAAATGAAATTGAAAACAAAAAAACAGTCCAAGGATCAATGAAACAAAGAGCTGGTTCTTTAAGAAGATAAAGAAAAGTGACAAACCCTTAGCCAGACTAACTATGAAAAAAAGAAGAAGGCTCAAATAAATAAAATTAGAGATTAAAGAGGAGAAGTCAAAACAGATACCACAGAAATACAAAGGATTATAAGAGAATACTATGAAAATCTATATGCCAACAATCTTGACAATCTACAAGAAATGGATAAATTCTTAGATTCATACAACCTCCCAAAACTGAATCCACAAGAAATAGAGAATCTGAATAGATCAATCTCAAGTAAGGAGATTGAAACAGTAACCAAAAACCTTCCAAAAAATAAAAGTGTAGGACCAGATGGCTTCTCTGGAGAATTCTACCAAACAGTCAAAAAAGATTTAATACTTATCTTCCTCAAACGCTTCCAAAAAACTGAAGACAACAGAACATTTCCTAATATAACATCACACCAATCCCAAAGCCAGACACGGAAATCATAAAGAATGAAAATTACAGGGGCCAGCCCGGTGGCACAGCAGTTAAGTTCTCACGTTCTGCTTCTCGGCGGCCCGGGGTTCACTGGTTCGGATCCCGGGTACGGACATAACACCGCTTGGCGAAAGCCATGCTGTGGTAGGCATCCCATATATAAAGTAGAGGAAGGTGGGCATGGATGTTAGCTCAGGGTCAGTGTTCCTCAGCAAAAAGAGGATTGGCCGCAGTTAGCTCAGGGCTAATCTTCGTCAAAAAAAAAAATAAGGAATGAAAATCACAGCCCAATATTGCTGATGAACACAGATGCAAAAATCCTCAACAAAATATTGGCAAACTGAACACAGCAATACATCAAAAGGATCATACAACATGATCAAGTGGGATTTATACCAGGGACACAGGGATGGTTCAATATCCACAAATCAATCAATATGATACACCATATTAACCAAATAAGGAATAAAAACCACATGATCATCTCCATAGATGCAGAGAAAGCATCTGACAAGATCCAACATCCATTTATGCTAAAAATTCTCAATAAAATGGGTATAAAAGGAAAGTACATCAACATAATAAAGGCCATATACGACAAACCCACAGCCAACATCATACTCAACAGGGAAAAACTGAAAGCCATCCTTCTGAGAACAGGAAGAAGACAAAGGTGCCCATTCTCACCACCCTTATTCAACATAGTACTGGAGGTGTTGGCCAGAGCAACTGGGCAAGAAAAAGAAATAAAAGGTATCCAAATTGGCAAGGAAGAAGTGAAACTGTCACTGTTTGCAGACAACATGATTTTATATCCAGAAAACCCTAAAAATCCATCAGAAAACTATTAGAAATAATCAACCATTACAACAACGTTTCAGGGTACAAAATCAACTTACAAAAATCAGGTGCATCTCTATACTCTAATAACAAACTAACAGAGACTTCATGAATGCAATCTCATTTACAATCACCATGAAAAGAATAAAATATCTAGGAATAAATTTAACCATGGAGGTGAAAGACCTACACAATGAAAACTATATGACATTGAAAAAAATCGATGATGACATAAAGAAATAGAAACATATTTCATGCACATGGATTGGAAGAATAAACATAGTAAAAATGTCCATATTCCCTAAAGCAATCCACAGATTCAATGCAACCCCAATCAGAATCCCAATGACATTCTTCATGGAATTAGAACAAAGAATCTTAAAATCCATATGGGGAAACAAAAGACCTCAAATAGCTAAAGAAATACAGAGAAAAAAGAAGAAAGTTGGCGACATCACAAACTCTGACTTCAAAATATACTACACAAAGCTATAGTAATCAAAACAGCATGATACTGGTACAAAAGCAGACACACAGATGAATGAAACAGAATTGAAAGCCCAGAAATAAAACCACATATCCATGGACAGCTAATCCTTGACAAAGGAGCTAAGAACAAACAATGGAGAAAGCAAAGTCTCTTCAATAAACGGTGTTGGGAAAACTGGACAGCCAAATGCAAAAGAATGAAAGTAGACCATTATCTTTTGCAATACAAAAAATTAATTAAAAATGGATTAAAGACTTGAACATAAAATGTGAAACCATAAAACTCCTAGAAGAAAATATAGGCAGTACATTCTTTGTCATCGGTCTTAGAAGATCTTTTCGAATACCATGTGTACTCGGACAAGGGAAACAAAAGAAAAAATAAACAAATGAGACATCATCAGACTAAAGAGCTTCTGCAAGACAGCAGAAACCAGGAACAAAACAAAGACAACCCATCAACTGGAAGAAAATATTTGCAAATCATATATCCGACAACGGGTTAATTTCGAAAATATATAAACAACTCATACAACTAAACAACAAATAAACAAACAACCCAATCAAAATATGGGCAGAGGATATGAACAGACATTTTTCCAAAGAAGATATACAGATGGCCAATAGGCACATGAAAAGATGTTCAACATCACCAATCATCAGGGAAATGCAAATCAAAACTACAATGAGCTATCACCTTACACCTGTTAGAATGGCTATAATTACCAACACAAAAGACAACAAATGTTGGAGAGGATGTGGAGAAAAGGGAACCCTCATACACTGCTGCTGGTGGGAATGGAAACTAGTACAGCCACTATGGAAAGCAGTATGGAGATTTCTCAAATAGTTAAAAATAGAAATACCATATGACATAGCTATCCCACTACTGCGTATTTAACCAAAGAACTTGAAATCTACAATTCAAAGAGACTTATGCACTCCTATGTTCACTGCAGCACTATTCACAATAGCCAAGACAAGGAAGCAACCCAAGTACCAACTGACTGATGAATGGATAAAGAAAATGTGGTGTACAAATATACAATGGAATACTACTCAGCCATAAAAAAGACACAAATGTCCCATTTGCAATCACATGGATGGAACTTGAGGGTATTATGTTAAGTGAAATAAGCCAGACAAAGACAAACACCATATGATTTCACTCATGTGTGGAAGATGAACAAGTACATGGATAAAGAGAACAGATTAGTTATTACCATAGGGGAATGGGGTTTAGGGGTGGGCAAAGGGGTAAAGGGGTACATATATATGGTGACTGACAAATAATAAAGTATGACTGAAATTTCACACTATGAACTATTATGACCTCAATAAAAAAAAGTTTTCCAAAAATCAAGTAAGTATTCAAAATTTATCTTTTAAAATTCTGACACATACCCTATATATAATGTTACCAAAAAAATTAAGAAAGAAAACCACTCTGAAGTCATACATTAAAGTAAAAATTCTAATTTCAGATTACAATCATTTATAATACACAATTCAAATACACTATATTCTGTATAAAATTTTAAAGCATAATTTCCTTTCAGCAATGTCGTTCCCAATGGCAGGTTAGTAGACTGTAAAACAAAACTTTAAGTTTAGATTCCTATTGCAGATATTACCATTTTATACTTGTACAGAAGAGAGAAATCATTCTTTCTTGATCAGGTGCAATTCTCATTATGCAAAGAGTGGTATTTTTAGTTAAAACACTTGGCACTAAGGAAGAATTATGAAACTAGAAGGTCTCTGTGTAAAAAAGTCAGTATTGATTCACCTAAGTTAAATGTTTTATAATTTTACCTTTAAGAGGATAGAAGTAGCCATGGATCAATCACTTTATTCAGAGATATAAGAACAACTGTAAAAAATAAACATCTTATTGGTATTTTTTTTAGTTTTTGTTGTTTAAAAGGCAGATGCTAATTTTATAAAATATGTAAATCAATACTTATAAAATAAATATATCAGTCTATAGCTCAAGGGAAAAGAAGGTTTATATATCATCCTCCTCTTTAATAATACCAATTTGAAACAATTTTAAGGAAAAAGCAAAAATTTGTGATACAATACTAAAACCTAGCTTTGGGAAATACTTTCACATTCCATAAACTCAGCAAAAAGCTGTACTTTACTCAGAATGTGGTTTTTTATTTTGTAAACTGAGTTCAAATCAAAATGCTGGATTCTGCCAGAGCAAGACCGGCAACCTTATAGAGTCTGTTTCTTTATCCTTTAAGTGGTGATGATAATACCCACTCATGGGATTACAGGAAAGATCAAATTAGATAAAAGACATAGCCCCAGGTCCAGTGCTGAGTACACAGTGGCTGCCCAATCAATGACAGACAGCAGTCAAGTCAAAGACTGAACATCTACATGAACTCCCTCTTCCTATGTCAAATTCTCTTGTGTCGGGGCTGGCCTGGTGGCGCAGCAGTTAAGTTCGCATGCTCTGCTTGGGTGGCCCAGGGTTCACTGGTTTGAATGCTGGGTGTGGACCTACGCACCGCTTGGCAAGCCAGGCTGTGGCAGGCATCCCACATAAAATAGAGGAAGATGGGCACGGATGTTAGCTCAGGACCAGTCTTCCTCAGCAAAAAGAGGAGGATTGGCAGCAGATGTTACTCAGGGCTAATCTTCCTCAAAAAAAAAATTCTCTTGTGTCAATAGAGTTAGATGTGAGGACACATGAATTTTGTTACAGATTCTTAAAACAACATATCCCTTTTGTTCCCTTCCTGGGGAGTCAATAGTTAAATTGGTAGAATTTGTTGTGTTTTTTTTTTTAACACCTTGTGACTGTTTGGCCTTAACATTTTATGATAGACAATTTCAAGACCATTTTCAATGAGTAAGTCCACAATGGGCCTGAAATTTAATCCAACAATTATACACTTCTCAACATTTCTTGAATCTGTTCTTTAAAATGTTATAAACTTTTGCTTCCTTTTTTCATTTCTCTCCTTCATCTCTCTCTCACCAGTCTTTCCAGGAGAGGGCTGAGCAACTCTCCAGATACAACAAGGACATTGCCTCCATGTCCTCCAGCTCCTAAACAAATGGTCCATTTAGAAAATTCTACTTTTTTCTAACACAGAGAGAAAACTGGGCCACTGAAAAATAAAAATTATAATAAAACAACTCCTCAAAAAAATGAACTTGAGATGCTCAATTTACTTAGACTAATGACACGATTGGGTAAATCTGCCTATATAAGCATGTGTAAATATCAGGTTCACCACACAGTTCTTTCCAGTCCTCTAGACCTCTAGTCAGCTGTCTAAAGAACTTTCTGTGATCACAGAAATGGTTTATTCTCTGAGCCCCAATAAGGTAGTCACTAGCCAAATATGGCTACTGAAAAAGTAAGACTAAGAAATTAAATTTTAAATTTTTTTAAATTTTTTAAATTTTTATTTTTTTTGGATGTACACCATATTTCAAATTCTGGATACATTACATCATGTTCACCACCCGAACACTAATTATAGTGCATCCCCTCACATGTAACCCTAATCACCCCTTTTGCCCTTTCCCTTCCCCCCTTCCCCAATGATAACCACCAGTTCAATCTCCAATGCTATGTATTTTTTTTTGTCGTTTTTATCTTCTACTTATGAGTGAGATCATATGGTATTTGACTTTCTCCCTCTGACTTATTTCACTCAGCATAATACCCTCAAGGTCCAACCATGTTGTCACAAATGGCCGGATTTCGTCATTTCTTATGGCTGAGTAGTAGTCCATCGTGTATAAATACCACATCTTTATCCATTCGTCCCTTGATGGGCACCTAGGTTGCTTCCAAGTCTTGGCTATTGTGTATAATGCTGCAATGAACATAGGGGTGCAAGCATCTTTATGCCTTTCTGTTTTCAAGTTCTTTGGCTAAATACCCAGCAGTGGAATAACTGGATCATATGGTAGATCGATCCTTAATTTTCTGAGGATACTCCAAACTGCTTTCCATAGTGTCTGCACCAGTTTGCACTGCTACCAGCAGTGAACAAGGGGTCCCTTCTCTCCACACCCTCTCCAACATTTGCTGTTTCCTGTCTTGTTAATTATAGCCATTCCGACTGGAGTGAGGTGATACCTCATTGTAGTTTTGATTTGCATTTCCCTGATAGCTAATGATGTTGAGCATCTTTTCATATGCCTGTTGGCCATCTGTATATCTTCTTTGGAGAAATCTCTGTTCAGATCTTTTGCCCATTTTCTAATTGGATTGTTGGTTTTTTTGTTGTTGAGCTGTATGAGGTCTTTGTATATTTTGGATATTAACCCCTTATCTGATATGTGGTTTGCAAATATCTTCTCCCAATTGTTAGGTTGTCTTTTCGTTTTGTTGATGGTTTCCTTTGCTGTGCAGAAACTTTTTAGTTTGATGTAGTCCCATTTGTTCATTTTTTCTTTTGTTTCTCTTCCCCGGTCAGACATGGGACTTGAAAATATGCTGCTCAGACCAATGTCATAGAGCGTACTGCCTATGTTTTCTTCTAGAAGTCTCATGGTTTCGGGTCTTACATTCAAGTCTTTAATCCATTTTGAGTTGATTTTTTTGCACGGTGTAAGGGAATGGTCTACTTTCATTCTTTTGCATGTGGCTGTCCAGTTTTCCCAACACGGTTTATTGAAGAGACTCTCCTTTCTCCATTGTATGCTCTTGGCTCCCTTGTCGAATATTAGCTGTCCATAAATGTGTGGGTTTACTTCTGGGCTCTCAGTTTTGTTCCATTGATCTGTGTGTCTGTTTTTGTGCCAGTACCATGCTGTTTTGGTTACTATGGCTTTGTAGCATAATTTGAAATTGGGCAGTGTGATACCTCCAGCTTTGTTCTTTTTTCTCAGGAATCCTTTGGCTATTCGGGGTCTTTTGCTGTTCCAGATAAATTTTAGGATTCTTTGTTCTATTTCTGTAAAAAATGTTGTTGGAACTTTGATAGGGATTGAGTTGAATCTACAGATTGCTTTAGGAAGTATGGACATTTTAACAACGTTAATTCTTCCAATCCAAGAGCACGGAATATCTTTGCATTTCTTTGTGTCTTCTTTGATTTCTTTCAACAATGTTTTATAGTTTTTGGTGTACAGATCTTTCACCTCTTTCGTTAAGTTTATTCCTAGGTATTTTATTCTTTTTGTTGCAATTGTAAATGGGATTGTATTCTTAATTTCTCTTTCTGCTACTTCGTTGTTAGTGTATAGAAATGCAATGGATTTTTGTACATTGATTTTGTATCCCGCAACTTGACTGTATTCCTTTATTATTTCTAAAAGTTTTTTAGTGGACTCTTTAGGGTTTTCTAGATATAAAATCATGTCATCTGCAAAGCAGAAATAAATGAAATAGAGACAAAAAAATAGAAAAAATTAATGAAACCAAGAGCTGGTTCTTCGAAAAGATAAACAAAATTGACAAACCCTTAGCTAGACTCACCAAGAAAAAAAGAGAGAAGGCTCAAATAAATAAAATCAGAAACGAAGAGGAGAGATTACAATGGACACCTCAGAAATACAAAAGATAATAAGAGAATACTATGAAAAGCTATATGCCAACAAATTGGATAATCTAGAAGAAATGGATAAATTCTTAGAAACATACAACCTTCCAAAAGTGGACCAAGAAGATAATAGAAAATTTGAATAGACTGATCACCAGTAAGGAGATCGAAACAGGAATTAAAAACCTCCCAAAAAAAAAAAGTGCAGGACCAGATGGCTTCCCTGGTGAATTCTACCAAACATTCAAAGAAGACTTACTACCTATCCTTGTCAAACTCTTCCAAAAAATTGAAGGGGAGGGGAGGCTTCCTAACTCCTTCTACGAAGCAAACATTATCCTGATTCTAAAACCAGACAAGGACAACACAAAAAAAGAAAATTACAGGCCAATATCACTGATGAACATCGATGCAAAAATCCTCAACAAAATACTAGCAAATCGAATACAACAATACATTAAAAAGATCATACATCATGATCAAGTGGGTTTCATTCCAGGGATGCAGGGATGGTTCAACATCCGCAAATCTATCAACGTGATACACCACATTAACAAAATGAAGAATAAAAATCACATGATCATCTCAATAGATGCAGAGAAAGCATTTGACAAGATACAGCATCCATTTATGATAAAAACTCTAAATAAATTGGGTATAGAAGGAAAATACCTCAACATAATAAAGGCCATATATGACAAACCCACAGCAAATATCATTCTCAATGGAGAAAAACTGAAAGCTATCCCCCTAAGAACAGGAACGAGACAAGGATGGCCACTGTCACCACTCTTAATTAACATAGTATTGGAAGTCCTAGCCAGAGCAATCAGGCAAGAAAAAGAAATAAAAGGGATCCACATTGGAAAAGAAGAAGTGAAACTGTCACTCTTTGCAGATGATATAAATTTTAAATTTAATTATTAAATTTAAATAGCCACATGTATCTACTACATTGGATAGCATAGCCTTAGACACTCTCCTTTTGCCTTCTTTTTCTTTGACATTGTGAGCCTTATCCAGATACTCTTATTGAACTCTTTTAAACCCCTTTCTCTGTTATTTCTAAGATTAAATAGCTTGACAGAGTTACAATCTCAAAAGCAAAGAGAATTACTGAAAATGAATTTCCAAAGCCAGCTTTAAAATGTGCTTTTTGATGAAGAGCATCGCAGTCAATTATTTTGGATTTTCTAATCACATTTTACTAAAAAATAAAAAAGAAATAACACATACATCTCTGAGTGCTTGAAATTGAAACTGTAACAATATATACTTTCTCCTGAATTCTTTGTCAGCCACATAATTAGTCCCAGGACAAGATAATGGCATAATTAAAAATAAGTATAGCACAAGCCATAGCATGACCAAGCAGAACTAAGGGAACAAATAAAAATCATTCTGTACCTGTCTATTCATTGTGATAATACAGAAATTAATGAATAGAAATATGATGGATCAAATGCAACAATACACTGTGTTAGTCAGAGAAGAGCTGTATCATTTTTATCTCTAGTGTTACTTACCACACCACCAAAGATCAAGTCTTACCTCAATTTTAAGGGATTTTTGGATGACTGCTGATGGTTCTTCCCAATTAAATCTAAGCATACACATTATTTTAAAGTAAAATTATTTAAAAGGTGACCATAAGATCTCAGAAAAAATTTTAACTGTTTAAGCTCCTCTGTTTCTCGTCTCCAGTCTCCCCACATAGAAACACACAGTGTTTTGTTAAAGAATAAATGTAGGTGTTAAGAAAAAGAACTGTGGTGCTTATCTGTTAGGAATGAAATAATGGCCTCTCTCTGAGACTGGAATTAATGTCATCACCACTATCAATTTCTTCCTTCTTCTGCCTATCAACTTGGCTTTCAGAAGCTTGGGGGTGAGGAGGTGGGGTAGGAGTGCGGAACATGTAAAACAACCTCGGTATTCAGCGTCAGGATTCAAAAGAATTCAAGTTATGTGAACGCAAGTTATGTGCTAAACTACATACCAATTTCTGAATGACTGCTGATTTGATTTTTTGGTTTGGCACTTGAGTAAACATAATGAAACTTACTATTTTGAGCCAGGGCTTGAAGCAGACAATCCAAGCATCCTTCTAAACTATCCTCAGTTCTGTCAACAGCTGTTATTTTCAGCTTCTTCAAGGTATCACTGAGATTATCTGCTTATGAAAAAAGAGAAATCAGAAATCTCACTAACCATATGAGCATTACATGTTACATGATAAACAGTTACCAATAATAGGCAAAGGGCTCTCATTATAGTGAATTAACTTCCACGTACATTCCAAACCGGCAATGGACTGTATTATTACAAATTTTTTAAGTAACATTTTTATCCATTTAACTCAGATATGAAATATTCTTTCTGTAGACATACGATACCAGAGATATTTCACAGATTGTCACAGAGCATCTTTTCCAGCATTTCTATACCTTATTTAGCTTGTTTAGGAAACCAGCCACAACTAATTGAAAAAAACTAAAGGTCCACAAAAAAATTATATAGCTTTGGACATAATATTTTGTTTCATTTTTGGCTTCCTCTGTCATATTTCAAAGACATAAAATGAAAATGAAGGTTTACAGAAGTTTCAAAATATTATGACTTAAAATAATACAAAGTCTGATGACTATGAAACCTACTTTAACACTGCCATTTGAAAAACACTTCAAATCAAAGTATTGCTTTAAGCCAAAACATGTATATTTTGGATTATAAAGCTATGCTCTCCCCCTAAATTATATGTGGATTCCTCTAGACCACAGATTGTCAAAATCTCTTTATACTATCAAAAATTATTCAGGGATCCAAAGAGCTTTTGTGTATCAATTATTTCTATTGATATTTAACATGCTAAAAATTAAAACTGAGAATTTTAAAGATTTTAGTAATTCATTTAAAACTAACAATTATAAAACTACTACCTGTTAACATAATATTTTTAACAAAAAATAACTATATTTCAAAAACAAAAAAACTTATTGAAAAGAGTGGCAATGTTCTACATATGTACAAATCTCTGTAATACCCTTCTTAACAAAAGATAACTGGATTCTCACCTCTGCTTCTGTACTCAACCTTTTGTAGTCTGTTGTGTTGGTTGAGTAGACGAACAAAATTGAGCCTCACACATACATACATAATTGGAAAACAGAAGAATATTTTACTTAATAGCCTTTTCAGATAATCATGGATATTCTTTGATACCACACTGAACTTGAAAAGTGGTAATTTTTTAAAGGTTAGTTGCCATGTGAAATCTGAAACAATATCAATAAGGGTTTCCAACTGTTGCATTAAAATCAATTGAATTTTGAATATTTGCACTTTGAATCTTTTATGCATGCAACATATCTATCAATAATGCATTCATTGGTGATTAAAAATTTAGGTCATGGAGATATGCATGTCTTCCAAATATTGACACATTTCATTGTACTATTTCAAGATATCATATTTGTTAATATCATCACTAATCTTATTAAAAGATTCTTTAAGTACTGGGAAGCTGTCAAGCTCAAGGTGAAAAGTTTTCCAAAATTCTAATTTTCTCTTAAAAACTTATCACCAGCAACAAATACTGTCAGTTGTTTCCCTTAAATGACAAATTAATCTCATTCATTTGTGAGCAAATGTCTGCTAAATTTGAAAAACCAGTATGTCTGTCAGTTCTTTCAAATAAAAAACGTTATTCCGTGGAAAAAAAAAGTACCTCGGTCCACTCTCAACTCAAACAATGGCACAAGCGCTTCTCCTCAAAACAACCACCAGACTTCGCAAATGCAATCAAAGTGTTTTATGTGGACTTCCCATTTCATCACACAGAATATTTTTAAAATGTGTACACAAAGGTTGAGATTTAAAAAGATTTTTTTTTCCTGCTTCACCATGGACATTCTTAAGTGCACCTGGTATTCTTTTTATACTTTAAGTACGTGATGGTGAAGAATATGATAACTACTACTACCCTGAATCATGCATACCAAAGCACCAGTAGTTTTTTAATTCACAATTGCTTTTGCACTCTTGTCAGTACAAATGTCAACACGGTGAAAAAGACAAATAATGTCTTGATGGTACTGTACAAATAGTTTTGACCTCACGTACACCCTATAGGACACCGAGGACCCGAGGATCACTTCTCTAAGTATTAGAATTTTGGGCATTTTCTTACTTCCAAGTAAGGTATACATTTTAATAGAGTTTTGCACATTGCCAACTCATGACAGTTCTAAAAATACGATGGAATCCCCTGTTATAAAATGAGATATAATGTACTTTACATTATAAAATGAGATATAATTTACTTTCCATATCAACCCTGGAAAAAGTGAACTTAAAATTTACATCAAATAATACTAACGTGCCCCTGTGATGCCTAGTACCTTCTGTGACTAACCTAGCAATCCTAAACCTACACTTTACTAACAAAAGTCCAGGTTATCATTCACAACCAAGGTTAACATTTATTTTCTTAAGAGGGACTAAATAGTTTTGAGAAGTTGATTTTTTTCCTAAAGAAAAGACTATATCCATACGTATCTCCTCTTCTATAAACTAAAAAGAAGCTGTAGGGCATCATATCTCAGATATGCCTGTTAAGTTTTATTAAGCATATTTTAAGTTGATTTTTCTCAAATAAAGTATGAGTAAAGCACAATATCTAAGTTCATAATACTAAAAGTAATAAGTATATCACTGAGAAAAAAATGACAATATAAATGAAATTATAGCAATTCATGGAAACTATCAGTCAACAAGTAATAAAAGCAGTTGGCTTATTTAGTACTACCTATACTGGCATCTGGGTCTTTTTAAATTCTTTCCCTTCCTTCATCCCATCCCCAGTGCTCCTTGCTTGACATCCCCGTCTCATCATGTCTCAGCCTAGATGTCACCACCCCAGAGACCATCCTCGCCCATTCTATTTGTCACCTCTTCCTTACCCCTCCAGGGTTATTCTCTATCACTGCACCCGTCCTTCAGAGCACTATTCACAATTTTTAATTATATTTTTCATTTAATTGTTAATATATGCTCCCCTACTATACTGTAAGGGGCACCTTGTTAACTATAGTCATTGCACTATACCTATCATTTGGCACATAGGAGGTACCAGTAAACATTGTTAAATTAACTGAGTAAAGAAAGGAATGAATTCCTTATTTGCAGAAAGCTGTCTAGTTAACATCCTTTGTATCATATACTTAAGAGCTAACGTAAGTCAAGAGGGAAGGGAAGGGAAATGTTACCTGATAAGCACCTACTATGTACTCCATATTACCAGAAATATGAATACAAGATCTTATATTTGAAGATAGGAAGAGATGAATGAGGCCAATTTAAGTATTTGAGAATATAAAATATATAACTAAAAACTACATAGAGCATCCCACTTTCAAAAGATTTCTAATCAGTAAAAAATCATTCAATCTCTCCAAAGGAATGTATATGCCTATTAATGATGAGATCTTTTGAGGGAAATTTCATTAAATTGTTCATCCAGAGAAGCCAAAGCTGTCAACAGAATTACTACAGATTGAGTATGATTTTAAGCATTTTAAATGAACTAACAAGTTAGTACTTAAAGAAATCTTACTGTGAATCAGCTTATAAAATAGGGTTAGAAAGTTCCGTATCTTGATTGGAATAGCGATTACATGAGTACATACATTTGTCAGAGCTCATTAAACTGTACATTAAAATCCGTGCACTTCAGTTTGTGTGCATTATACTTCAATTTAAAAGACCATGTTGGAAAATAAAATGATGGGGGCAGGATCTCCTTTCTCCCTGGCCTCAAGCTTCCTTATGGAGGGATTTTTATTACAGTGACACTTCTGGTCATTTCTGCTTCCTCACTTGACAACTGCCCACCACCACCTCCATTCTCCACGAAAGGAATGAGTTATCTAGTTAAGAGTCGAAAAAGAAGAACTGGATCTGCATGGTCCAGCCCCCTCTGGGTTCCTGATCTTTTAGAAGGGGCAAGAATTTTCTGCTCCTCTATATCTTTGGCTGCCCAGTGCAAGAGTGACAAGATTAGTATTAGCACTCCCTTTGTGACTATACAAATAAGCCTTGTCCTTCACTCTAGACTTTATCAATTGCAAAGCAGTTGTTTTGAACTCCATCAGAGGACTCATTTGCTTATTTCTCCAGTGATTTTGAACTTGAGTAAGGAACAAAGCATATTATTTTTGGACTCCTTCAAACCATGACAGTACATCTCAGTAGTAAATCCTTACCATACAAACGTTTTGTGTAAATCCAGATTTCTGTATTTTATATTTACCTAAGATTTAAGACACTGAAATTGCTCTAATAGAAAACTTGTCAGTTTCTGGCTGATAGTGGGGCAGTAAGTAGAGATTGATAATTTTCATGGGACGTTTCAGTACTTAGAAGTATTAATAACCAAATTTTTTTCTTAAAAGAATAATTTCTTTCCTATACAATAGCAGTGTCTAGCTTGTCTTGTGAAAGAAAATATGACATCTTGAAAGAGTTAAAGTAAAGTTGACTTTGGTCATTAATCCTTCATCTCTTACTTCTTAACCACTTAATCACTCTTAAAACTATAATCTATCCAAGTCCTCTAAAACTCTATCAAAATTACTCTGGCTAAGGACTTATATGATATCTTGACAAATCCAGTGGATTTTTCTAAATCTTCTTACTTGAAATGTTTGCAACAATAGACTCTTTTTCCTTTTTGATACACCTTCTCTTGACTTCAAAAAACGAGTCTCTGAACATTGGTGCTTGGTCGTCTTCCCTATCTGCCCCTTCAACGTTAGTGTGACCTCAGTTTTGCCCAGAAGCTTTTTCTCTTCCTAAGTAATATACACACGTCCATCAGAGTATTGGAATGATATGCAGGCTTCCTTTCTGTCCTTCCTTCCTGTATCCAGATGGGCAGATAACTTCCTTTATCCACCCAGCTATCTACCTATCAATGTAAAGAATTGCTACTTTTTAGGCCTTGTTACGTTTGGATAAAATCTCACCACAACTTCCAATAACCCTAATAAGCACGCCAGCTATCATTCCAAGTGTTTCCTCTTGGAAGCCCTTGTTAAAGATATAAAGACATAAAGACAGCTATGCTTTCCTGCTAGAACTGTCAAACAACCTTGCCAAGCCTTTTCTTTTCTCTTATAATCCTGTATACCATTAGGCACCAGAGGCTCTCTATGCACCAATCTCTCTTCTATAAGCCAGAAACTCAATTTACTGATCTTGAAGTGTGTACTGCAAAGAAAGAGTTTCAATACGACCTAAAGTTTTACAGCTCTCAGTTCGTCATTTCCTTAATACCAATCTAAGAAAAACTGATGAGAAAGGTGTGGCGATTTTTATATTCAAATAACTTGACTATAAAAGTGCTTAAGATAATCACCATCACCAAAGAATATACAGTGATGCATCACTGAATGGGGGGCATATGTTCTGAGAAATTTGTCATTGGGTGATTTCATCATTGTGCAAACATCACATACTATACTTACACAAACCTAGATGGTATAGCCTACTAACACCTAGCTAATCTTATAGGACCACTGTCATATATGCAGTCTGTCATTGACCAAAATGTCATTATGTGGCACATGACTGTAATTGACTGTGAGCAAAGACTGTCCCAAAGGGCCAGTCTTAATATTTAAGACCGTGTCATATTAAGCTGGTAAATCCTGAAATTCTTTATGCTATTCATGGTAGCATAATTTTAAGAGTTTATCTCACAGATATTATCTAGAAATGGTACCTTTCGTTTCAAGTTTATTGGATCTAAAAATATATATTTTAAAATGTTAATCCTATCAATTTCTACTACTATATACTAGTAGAAGGGTGGATGGAATTGATAGATAGGTGTTTGTTATCTCTCTGGATGACTAGACTATACCATTATTGATGATAAAACTCATTTGGAGACAAATACTGGTAACAGGGCTTGTAAAGCTTCAAGAACTGTTTATCCTCCTTTAAATGGCACTCAGTATTTTCTAAATATACAGCCACTGAGTAATAGCAATATTCTTAAAAAAGAGAGAGATTAAGAATTTCCTGCCATTGAAGCGAATACAATGTTCACATAAATATCTAGTAGCAAAGCTATTACACACACCAAATGAAAAGAAAAATTATTTTTGTACTAACATGCTTTTCAAGCACTTAGAACGTAGCCAATGCATGACTGGAAGAATTTCAAATTCATCTCAAAATGAATGGCATTAAGTCAATTTGGGGCATCTGGTTTAGGGAGCCATAAATAATAACAATCTCTCCTGAATATTATATTTCACCTATCTAAAGGTCTTAGCATCTGACAGAATGAAACTGTTTTTAAAAGCTTGTCTAGTAAAGCAGGAGGAAATGATTGTTTTAACTAGTATGACAATGAAAAGTACTATATTTAAAAATTGTAATATTTTCAGCTTTAGTATCTTGTAATTAAGTTTTCTATTTTATTTTTTTGTTTAATGTATCTTTACAGAGTTAATCCTGAGCCAGGTCTAAAACCAAGAACTTTTTAACAAAATAGTCGATTGCATCTTCTATTAAACTATACTACCCGTGAGAGGAAAAAAAAAAACAAAGCTTTTTAAAAAAATATTGTTTCATTCTTTGTTTTAATGCATTTTTGCTAGTTGACAACTTAAAGCCCAACAAAAGATTTAAGTCCCCTCTGGTTATTATCATTCCCCCTTTTCGAATAAATCTTAAATTCTCTAATTTTCTTATTAATGCTAAAATGAGCTACATGAAGATGAGTCTTATGGAACCTGAGTCCAACTTCTCAATCTCCATTCATCCAGGCTAGAAACCTCAGACACATGTTCTTCGCAGAGCATATCACTACTCTTTCAAAAATACTCAGTGGTTTATTATTGCCTGAAGTTCAGAATACCTTGCATGAAAACCAAGAGCCTCCGCTAATATTATTAGCCTCCATCTCTTATTACTTCCTCACACAATAGTCCTACTAGATTACGGGCTTTTTCCCAGGCACACCTCCATTTTTACAATTGTGCTAATTAAATTCTTCCTGTCTAAAATGCCTTTCTGTGCCTTCTCCATCTACAGAATGACTACTTACTCTGCAGAGTCAACTAAATCATAATGATTCCTATGTAAAATCTGTATTCTTACAGGCAGATCAATTCCTTCCTTTTCTAGGTGCCCATATTTTGTTCGTACCTGAGTGATGGCACTGATTTCATTGTTTTCTATATTGCCATTGTTTCACCATAACCAAGCAATTCATGGACAGAGAAGGCAGCATATTTTAATGATTAACAGTGCAGCCTCTGGAGTCAGTCTGTCTGGGTTCAAACCCTGGCTCTACCACTTAAACTGTATAAAGCTATGCAAGTTTTTTATTTTCTTTGTCTTCTCCTATATAAAATGTCACATATAAAATGCAGGTGAGAACAACAATTATCTCATCAAGTTGTTGTGAGGATTAAATGAGTTTACACACATATGCTCTTAGAATAGGCCCCAGTACATATTAAGCAATCAACCACTGTTGATGATTGTTAGTATAACAATTATTAATAACTCCGTCATAGTTGTATTACTTACTACATGCACCATGTTGTCTTGTACACAGTAGTTATTCAATAAATAACTGTTGAATAGAACTTAACGGTACTCACCAGTTGTGACCTATAAAATAAACAAAACAATCATCTAGTTTCAATTTTCTTTTTTCAATGTTATTTAATTTCTTTATGCACACACAGGAAGTTTAGTTAAAATGCATAAGGATAACATCTTTTCCTGTTTTGCTTGGTCTTCTCTTCCCTGCCCCTCCATCAACCTCTCAGTTCACACGTCAACAACCTAAGTTTTGTAAGCTTTCATGTTTTTTTCCATACTCACATAATCACGTATAGACCTATACAGCAAGTTTTGGGAACTTTGTTAACAAAAATGGGATCATATTATACACACTTTTTTGCATCTTGACTTTCTCAATAATTCTTGTAAATTACTGCAAGTCAATTTGTATAGCTCAAACTCATGCTTTTAAATAAGTGTGCCATACTCCGTATTATAGATATACCACAATTTATGAAAACCATTCCTGTACACATAAATTTCATTTTATTTCTTGTGTTGTATTTCATTTTGGCCATTGATAACAACAGTGCAATAAGCATATCTGTATGTACACAGTACTTTTAGTTTCACAGGATAGGCTCCCAGGAATGGGACTGCTGTTGTTTTAACTATAACAGATGTTGCCAATAGTGTTCCAAAAAGGATGAAAGATTTCACCATTTCTCCAGCTATGTGTTGAGAGTATTCTTTTCCCAATAACCTGGCTAACAATAAATATTGATATCTCTCTATTTCTTGATAGTCTGATGGGTTTAGAGTAAACTGCAACTGTTATTTTAATCTGCATTTCTTGAACCACTGTAAACATCAGCATCTTTTCATGTTTTTTGGCTATTTGAATTTGCTTCCCTGTGAAATGTTTATTCATATCCTTTGCATAGTGTTCAAGTAAGTTTGCTGGTCTTGTTCTTATTGTACAGTATAGACATTAACCTTCTGTTTGTCATCCATGTACCTTTGTTTCCCCAAATCTATCATTAATCTACTGATTTTGTTTATGTATTTTTTTGCTAATTTTCTTTTATAGCATCTGGATTTCCAAGCCATGGTTAAGAAGGTCTCTTGGGTTCCCAGTAAATGCCTCAATTTTCTTAGAATATTATGGTTATTTTAGTTTTTATTTAAGTCTTTGATTCACTGCAATTTATTTTCATATATAGCCTAAGATTGGGGTTTACTTTTATTTTCTTGTTTCAGGAGTAGTTTTTAATACTCCATCCTTTTCCCACAGAATTAAACTACCACCTTTGTCTTTTATATACAGAAATGTATTTCTGAAGTCTCTCTTTTTTCAAATGACCTTTGTCTATTCTCATACTAACACCCTATTGATGTAATTACACTGGCTGTTATCTAATATTCTGATTCTGATAAGGCTAGTTCTGCCACTATGCTCTTTTTCAGTTTTCTTGGCTACTCTCTCAGATTTTTTCTTCTGTAAGATTTTTAAGATCATTTCATCTAATCACTCCAAACTGAATGAATGAACGAATAAAAACCCTCCTGAGTTTATAACTGGAATTATATTACATTTATATTTTAATTTGCGTTCTTACACTGTAAGTTTTCCCTTCTACTAAATGTATGTATAATTCTGATCTTGTTTTGGGTCTCTCAGTAAAGTTTTCTACTTTATGTAGATCTTGTTTACTGTTAAATTTATTTCAACATATTTTAAAATTTTGCCATTAGTGAGAATTGAATAATTTTTCCCATTACCATGTGTAGATGTTTATGCCTAAAGTAGAAAAGAGTGATTTCATGTAATTATTACATATTTAGCCAAATTCTCTTATTAATATGAAATTAAACAGTGGTTTTTTGGGGGCTTGCCCTGAGGCCGAGTGGTTAAGTTCACATGCTCTGTTTCTGTGGCCCAGGATTTCACCAGTTCGGATCCTGGACACGGACACGGCACTGCTTATCAGGCCATGTTGAGGTGGCGTCCCACATGCCACAACTACAAGGACCTACAACTAGAATATACAATTATGTACTGGGGGGATTTGGGGATAAGAAAGAAAAAAAAAGATTGGCAACAGATGTTAGCTCAGGTGCCAATCTTTAAGAAAAAACAAACAAAAAAAGTGTTTTTTTTAAATTCTCCTGAGTTTTCTACACATACAATTACATAATTAGTAAATACAGATCATATTATCCGCTCTATTCTAATGTTTATACCCATTTCTAAGACAGGATCAAATGAGAAAATAGTTTCATACCCTGTCATTTCATGGCAAACTAAGTAACTTTCTTAAGATTAAAATGCAATACAGAAAACTTTCTCTTCTGCTCTTAATACCATTGCATCCTCCATGACTCTCTGAGGGTGGGGAGATATACTCAAACAAACGCACATACACACAACAAAACCAGAAGAAACATGGAATTATTCCTCGGTAAGCTAAAAAAGGTTAAGTAGAAAAGGTCATGATTAAAAGTTCTTAATCAGGGCCAGCCCTGTGGCAAGTGGTTAAGTTCACGTGCTCCACTTCAGCGGCTCAGGGTTCAGATCCCGGGCGCGGACATGACACCACTCATTAGGCCATGGTGAGGTGGCATCCCAAATGCCACAACTAGAAGGACCCACAACTAAAAAACTTTTACGACTATGTACTGGGGGATTTGGGGAGGAAAAAAAAAAGAAGATCGGCAACAGTTGTTAGCTCAGGTGCCAATCTTAAAAAAAAGTTCTTAATCACTATTGCCAATACTATAGATGCCTGGGGTCAAAATATCAACTAGAAAAAAAACTGAGAACTTAGAAAAAGATTTAAAATGTAATCATTTACTGCTATCTTCATACTTATTCTTTAGTCACAGAATAAAGAACTTGAAAATTAAAGAGAATATGAAGTTAATGTAAATGGGCCATTTTCTTTAAATTAGTTTCCAAGATTAAGTTCCACAGAAGCACAATCTAACAGGAATCTACCTAAATACTAAATATTTAGTGAACACATACACACTTGACTTGGAAAAGAGATATCTAAGCAAAAATGTAACTGTTCAAAGTGCATGAATTGCAGCATATTGCAATATTTATTTTCAAGGGCAATTCAGGCAGCACTTGGAGATTTAGAAAAATTTGCAATATTTCAAGAGAAACAAAATGAAGACATACAAACTGTCCTCCTATTTAATGAAAGAACTCCAAAATAAATTTCATCAATTTTACACTCCTAACTCCTACGTTAATTCATTAAGTACTTTAACATGTAGCCTTACCTTTTCACACACACAGGCTTCCCCTCCCAACACAGTTCTCCAAGTTGCAGTGACACTATAACTCTGCAACCGTTTGCCAGTTATTCACACATCTATCCACTCGACACATCTCTTTCACTCCACAAGATGATTATAATTGCATATCTCACACCACTTCTCCCCTCACTTGAGACAAGAACACTAACTTAAGAGTTCACAAAAATATAAGGATTTAGATGAATTTAATCAACTCCTTCTACATGTTAAGCAGTTTGAACTAGATGCGAAGTGGTTGAATTCCAAAATTTAACTTCATAATCAAGTTCAAAAATCTATTTAACTAAGAAATTATTTTTGTAGACTATTGTACAGTTCAATTTTTTCTGTATTTTTCATTTTGCTAGTTTTATAGTCCTGGGTTTATAAAACACTTTTAGTTTACTCTACTATTAGATGGGAAATTCTTATAGGACAGAAAATTCTTCTAGGATACTTACACTGCTCTCTATAGCGGAAACTTAATAAATCCTGAAGACCTACCGTACTTTCTGAGTTACTTGCACTTGTATCTTTTACTACAAATTATGGTGCAAATTGCCATGATTAAGAAATATTTTTATTAAGATGGGCTATATTGGAAACAATGACTACATTTCACTGTAAGTTTTCTTCTCTTGCTAATTATTTTTGAAATCAGATAAAAACTTTTTGAGCAGTCACTTTTCATTCATTCTTAAACGGAATTAAAGTCTATTTCAGTTTGAACCAGAGACACTATAGTCTTACTTGTCATGTTTGATTAGAGGGTCAAGAGTCTGATAGATGAGCTTCATAACTACAATATTAAACCATAATGGATAAGAGAAAGATACAGTTTGCAAAATTTTATTTCACACAATGCCAAAAGACCTTTAGAGTTATCTAGAGTTCAAGAAATATTTCAGTTTTACAGCCATCAAATAGAGCTTTAGCAAATAATGTGACACAAATTGCTAGTAAGATAATACATCAGCTTTTTTTTATTAGATAGTGATTCATACTGAGATCCAGGCTTAATTAATTCTTTGTTCCAGAATTGACCAAGAAAAATATTCAGGTGATATCTTCTCCTCAACAATCCCCTAATGGAAGGATTTAAGATACTATCATACCAAACAGTGCTCAAGAACCAGGATATTGTAAGCCACGTTAGAAAATCAATGTATATAAATCAACAAAGCTTGATGGCATTTGTCAAAGAATTTAAAAGATACCCAAGAATTATACTAGAATGACGTTGGTGAAAATGTGTAATCTGTCATTACAGCTTCTGTGTTGAAGAACTGCTGGAATGATCTCTATGCACAAGAGTTCCAGAAGATGCCAGAAAGTGGAAACTATATACTTTCAAACTTCACTTATGTACAGGTAAGTTGAGTTCATATAGAAGAGAGACTCTCTAAACATAACTACTTGAACTGTATTTGTCCTGCTCCAGCTCCTTATACCTAGTGTGTGCCTATTAACCAACCTGAGTCCACACAGTATCCGTATTCTATCGCCAGAATCCTTCCAGAACAATGTTTTATCAGTTTACTCTATTGTCCTGTATTTCCCAGTTTTTCAAGCCCCATTTTATTTATCTCCAGTCTTTCGTACTCCATTTAGTCCATTAGATTAGTGCACTGATCTAGGACTTACCATCTTAGCTGTGACCTTCCACTCCTCCAGCATACTACTCAAGTGTGTGCCTACAAGGCTCTGGCTCCTGGCACTTAGATTCAAGAGTAAAAGATAGTCTGCCTCCAAGCTCTGCCCTAGACTCTAGGATATGTCTGACAGGGGAGAAAGATCAGACAAGAGATAGATAATATAATTTCAATATGAGGAAATTCTGCTTAAATGTACGGGAACTTTTAAAGGCTATATATATGGTAGATAAGCAGAAGCGTTTGGGGCTATCTCCTCAGGCTTTCACATAGTCTTGAGCAAGATTTACCAGAACATACTTAAAGCTGTGACTAATCAAATATAAAGAGGGAAAAAGAAGTAAAGACCCCGCTTTAAAATGCTTTGTAATAACAGAGAACTAGATTAAAGACTGACATAAAAGACCTACATAAAGGGAAGTTTCTTTAGCTGGAGAAATAGATAAAGAAGTATTTCATTCAGATTGGTGCAAAGCAAATAGTCTCACTTAGTAATCTAGTAAAATACAAGGAAGAGATATTACACACTGAAATTTATAAATTTTTAGGCAACATCAACTTTTCTGGGTAATAAAATGCCGACCAGAGAAAAATGACATATACACAAGTACTCATAAATGTGACAGACGAGTTTAACAAGGCATAATATTAAGGAATACATTAAGAATTTTAAAAATCTAACAAAAATGATAGTGTCTGAACTACCATTTATGAACCCACAAAGGAAATATTTTCCCAGGATACTGCTATGGAAAACAAAAGAAACTTCAGAGTCAAGATAAAAAAGAATTTAGATAGAAATTAAATAAATGAAACAGAAAGCATGATAATATCCTTATTTAAAGCTATCATGCACCATGAGTTTAAAAGGAATAAAATTTAAGCAATAGGATAAAGAGACATTAAGTCAGTTATCAACTGTCTCTCAGCTCCAAATTCACCCTTATTGCTGATCTGTAAAAGTGAATCTGGGCCCTTTAAATATTTTTCCTTTGCCAGATAGCATGACACAAGCTTTATCTGTTGAGAACAATAAGTAGCACTGCAGAGGAAAGTGCTCTCCTTCCTGCTCGGCCTGCACGATTTTCCCCAGTGCCGTATGTTTGCAAGTCACAGCTTTCACCATACATTTCCTACAGCTCTTAACTGAGAAAGCAGCACTGCACACAAGAGCCCTGGACAACTGAAGTCTGTGTCCTAGCCCAGGTCACTGCTTCTTACACCATCTTCTAAGCCCTGGAAGTGTGCATGCCAGAAGCCCCATTGGGCTGGCCATTCAAAGCCACTCTAGCCCAAACTGTGATGAGAAGTGGCTGAATCCCAGGAGACGGGGGCCCCTCCAGATCCCAGTTCCAGCAGTGCATGTAGTGGTGCCCAACTTTCTCTGCATGCCCACTTGTCTGTATGCCCCCATGCTTGCTCTCCAAAGAATTCTTCCTGCAGGTCTGGTGACCATAAACCAACTCTGGCCTGGGCAGCCCAGTGAACTTCTATGCCACCCAGACCACTGAAACTACATCTTTCAATGAGAATCCACCCTTCCAAGAAGTCTATCCTTCCTCAGACATACTCCCCAGGCCTAGATTACCTTTTAGAGTTTGCTATCTACCCCTCCTATTATTGATTAACAATTTTTACACTACATGTCCCCTGTTTAAATTACTGTGTGTTGGGAGACAATTCTCCCTGGATTTCTTGGCATTCCTGCACAGCTGGGGCCTTCTGAGCAAAGGAAATTGATAAGTGATAACAAAGATAAGTCTGCCTCCCTGGAGACATTATTGGATCATAAAAAATTCCCCTCTTCTTTCCAGAGATCTGCTTTTAGGTTACATTTAGGGTAAGAAACCTAGAGATGCCTTTCCCCTTCCCAGGGAAGATACGTTTAATTCCAGAGTACAGATAAGGGGTGTGTGTACTGCGCATCATGGATGGCAGATGTGCCAGCCACTCTATATAAGCTTTCAGGGTCATAATTTTAGGGTTCCCCTCCTGTGGTGCAACCTTGCCATATGTGCAGGGTAACCAGCACTAAAATGCTCTATGAGAAATAAACTCTATTCTATGACCTACAGACCTCACGTTTCCTGCCAGAATATCTATATACACATATAAACTTAACACCATGTGGTACGTCTTCTGATTGGACCACATTGACACAGACATATAAATAGCTTTCTTAGAAAAATGAGTTATGTGAGAAAAGACTAAGAATATCAGCTCTTTCAGTGAACAATATCATAATCTATAGATCATGGATGCTATCTATAAGGTGAATAATAAGTTAAGAAGATAATCTCAAACTTCCATTCATCAGCAATATGAACTCAGCGCCTACCAAGCACCAAACACTGCACTTGCTGCTAAAGATACAAAGATGAATACAACACAGATCTCACGGCACAGAAAACAGTTTTTAGTTATTTCAATTTAGTGGGAATTATCTTTACACATCCCAGTTCACTCCCAAAAGCAATCGACGTTAACATTTTCTTATGTATCCTTCCAGAAGCATTCTGTGTGTATATGCAATTATTTATATTTACACACACAAAATTTAAAGCACAAACAATCCAAATGTTCCTACAGTACTGATTACCTTTTTCATGGTACTGATCTTAATAAAAAGTACCCATTATTATTAGAATTACTATATTATTTTAGAAAATCATTATACCATTATATAACTGAAATCCCCTGGTAATTGTATGACAAAGTATTCTTTCATTCAGTGGTAAGAAGCTTAAAAAACCCACTGTCTTCCAAAGAGTGATAGGCAAGATACAGATTCAAAATAATTTTGCTAAATATACTAATATGAGGTTATTATTACAAGAATAATATTAAAATTAATATCAGGTATAAGAACTAAATTTTCATTTGGAGAGACTACTACAGATGCTCCCTTGTTACTAGGAGGATTTATTAGGCTATTGTGTTTTGAAAAGAAATACATAAATTTTAGTGGCAACCATCCTTATTAAACTTAAGAGTACTGATTGACATTTTTTATTAGCCAAACAGGTGAAGTTTACCATTCAGCTATCATGAAAACTACCACATTGCCTAAACATGCATGTTTCTTTTCTGGCAGCTAAGACAGTCAACAAATATTTCTTCAAGGGAACTAATGTCAACTAAAGAACAATGAAAGAAACCAGAGGGGCATGCTACTTACCAGAAAAAATTCTCTTACTAGACAAAATAACTGTTAGGCTATCTTCATTTGAAATGAAAGAAAAACTCAGTACACATTTATTCAGCAGGTAGTTCCCACTTTGAAGAGTTTTCATAGTAAACTGTTTCTTACTGAGACAATGTATCTTTCAGGCTTTATAACTGTTCCAATTATAATTGTTACATAACAAACCACCCCAAACTTACTGGCATAAAACAAAAGCCACTTTATTGTGCTCACAGATTCTGTGACCCAGGAATTCACAAAGGGCACACTGAGGACGGCTCCTCTCTACTACTCACAAGGTCTGGAGCCTCGCTTTGGGGACAGAGGCTAGGGCATCTCTGGAGTGACTGGCCGGGGCTGGCACCATCTGAATTGTCCATGGTTCATTCACTCCATGTCTGGTGACTGGCCTGGAAGGACTTGAAAGCTAGGACCGCCCACTTGAGACCTGAGACCTCTTCATGTGGCTTGGTTTCTTCACAGCATGGCAACTGCAGGGCCTCAGACTGCTTAGAGCTCCAAGCAGGCCAGTGTTCAACCAACAAGGTGAAAGCAGCACTGCCTTTTACTACCGAACCTGGGAAACCACACACCATTACTTCTGTGGCATCGTATCGGTCATAAGTGAGTCACAAGCATGCTCAGATTCAACAAGAAGAGAACTCTCCAAGTCTGAATGAGGAGTGGCAAGTTCTAGAAGAATATGTGGGGCAAGAGACACATTGTGGCAATCTCTGGAAAATATTATCTGCTACAATAACAATATTCACTACGTGATTTGGTTAAAATAATACAACAAACGGCATTATATCCTTTGATTGGTTTTAACTCTGCATACAAGACAAAGTTTCCCCAAAATGATTGTATTTTCAGCTTTGGAAATAGAAATTAAAATGTATATGGTTATTATTTTATGTAATATTTATAACTACTTTGTGAAATAGGTGTTATTATTATCTCTATTTTAATAGATGAGAAAGTCGAATTTGGAAGCTTTCAGTAAGTGTATTTTCATTGAATAGGTAAACACATTCTAGGAAAACTTTCCAGATCACTATAAATAATAAGCACTTGTATATTCCAAAGAAGCTGTACTAGGTGCTGAAAAGGTAAACATGATCTATTCTCTCATTTAAATTCTTAGGGGCCTGTGTGTTTGTCTTTCAAGAATCTAAATTATGGCCTTATCTGTTTCTGTTATTCATTTCTTTCATATTATGCTTTATCTAGCAGTTAGGGGTTAAGCTTTTCACAAGTAGAAAATGTGACTACTTGCACTACTTATTTTGTCTCTTTCTGGAATGCCTAATATGGTGGTCTCGGGCTTCTGCTCTGACTCACGGGGCATTGTACAAACCATACAACAGCCAGAAAGAAGACAGAGTGGAAGTTATTTCTCCTTGGAGCTTACCACCACCCTCCCCAAAAGTGCATTCTTGCAACTAAAAGGAAATTAAGTTAATCAGCTCATATATATTTTCTGTCTTTATTCCAACTGATTTTATTTTTGAGGCCAAATATATGTTATAATTTAAAGACAAACCAATATTTATATTTCTGTGAAGCATAAATATATCAATGTAAGCTTTACTTTTTTATAATGATCAGTCTCATCTTTCATAATGGAGTTACTTGAATCTTCCAAGGGAAATATTTTTCATAAGACTTAAAGGAAATAGTTTTTAAAACAACAAATTTCTTACAAAAAAAATCTTAGATGGTGTGAGTTTCTCACGGTTTTGAAAGCAATTTTTTGTTAAAATACAAACTTTTTTCCTAACTATGAAAAACAAAACTCCCACCTATAAATTAGGGGAACTTACTAGTTATCTGAAATTATTTTATGTAATTCTTTAATACATAATTTTTAAAAATAATTTTAATTAATTTAAATTGTTTTAAATTAATTAAAATTATAGGTTTTACATAATTCTTTTTTACATAATTATTTAAAACAATTTCCTGTAATTTTTCTATGTTAGAAAATGCTTTCTAACATACAAGAAAATAACATTCTCTAGAAACAATCTAGTGGCTGTATTGCACCTTGATGACTTTTTTAAATGCCATGCCACCATTTCACCCACAAAGTGTATTTAACGTTTGAGGGACAAAAAAAAAAAAAAGAAAGGAAAACTATAACAGATCCTGGTTTTTGAGCTGGTAAGTCTTTGTTAGGTAACTGAGCTTGAAGATTTCCATATTATAATTTGTATTAGTTCCCTATGAAATGGTCTCCCCCAGCTTTCATTTTTATCTAAAATCTATTCTTTGGTTCCTATTCAATAATAATAATATTTTAAGGATATACATGAAATGAGGATTTAAAGAGCTTAAGTAACTTGCCAAAGGCTATACTACACAATTAATTTATGGAAGAGCAGAGATTCTATCCGCTATCTCTTTGATTTCTTATATCTTTCTGATCAATTGAAAATTCATTTTAACCATGATTGATGACCAATATACCACAGGTAGTTAACTTTGCTCTTGACTAGTTGTATGATATAATTTTCACAATAATTTCTTAATTTTAAAATAAATCTATTAATTTTCAAAAAGTAATATAAGTTCAATTTTGCCACCATTTTTAACAGGGGCTGGCCCAGTCATGAAGTGGTTAAGTTCACAGGCTCAGCTTCAGTGGCCTGGGGTCACAGGTTCAGATCCTGGGTGTGGACCTACGCACTGCTCATCAAGCCATGCTGTGGCAGCATCCCACACACAAAATAGAAGACGACTGGCACAGATGTTAGCTCACTGACAATCTTCCTCAAGCAAAAAGAGGAAGACTGGCAACAGATTTTAGCTTAGGGCCAATCTTCCTCACCAAAAAAAAAAAAAAAAGCTTTAACAGAAATCTCAGAGATTGCAAATTCAAATTCCTCCAAGAGCCAAATATTTAGAGCTTTAATGAGTGAAATTTGTAGGATTCAAGATATAGAAAGTAGTAATGAACTGGGGACTTCATACTCTGCCTAAAGGACAACTATCATTGATTGTCACCAATAGGAATGCAGGCTCAGGGATGCTAATTTTTAATTTTTCAAGAAAAGTTGGTATAGCAGATTTTTATCAGGAATTTCCTTATACTTAAATATTGACAACTAATTCCAATTTCTAAAATTTCTCTAACAAAGTTCATCTGCAGAGTATATTTAGCCCATGGGCTGCTCGTTTGCAAGCTCTATTATATACATGCCTATCACGACTATAGGATAATGATGTTAAATTAGGAGTAGAAGACTGAGCTGAATCTGTAGTGACTCTTTGACATGAACAAACAAGTATTTACTAAATGCCAACCAGAAATATGAAACATTGAGTGACCAAAATTATATTATTGAATATGTTATAGGAGTCCAAGAAGTGAGAGGTGTCCAGAGAAATGAGATGTCAGTATGAGAGGTCAGAACTAGTCTTCATGAGCTAGACTAAGGAGAATGAGTAAGAAGAGAGGAGAAAAGAAGTTCTTCTAGAAGGAGGAATAACATGAACAAAGATGTACAAGTGGTATCACTGATGAAGAACATTTAGAGGACAGTGAGATTATCAAAGGATGATGTATTCCAGAGCAGTGAGAAATACGAGAGAGGCAGCAGATTTCTATGGATCTTGAAAGCTAAGCAGAATTTAGACTTAATATGATACGCATCTGAAGCAATATCAGATTCTTAAGTAGGAGAATGATATAATCGATGTAGTATCTTTTAAAAAGGATTAATCTGGTCATGGTATGGAGAGAAGATTGGAGAGCACAGAGTCTAGTATCAGAGAGGCCAACTAAGAAATGGTCTCAGTAGTACAGGAATGAGGAGATGTGGGCCTGGCCCCTAGTGTAGAAATGTCAGAAAAAGTGAACAGTTTTCCACTAACCCATTTACTTGAATGAGTCCTTGGTACAGCTTGTCCATGTATGTGAGGGTGTGTGTGTGCTTTTTTTTCCGTTAACAAACTGGAGCTGGCCTTGTATAATGAATAGAACACTAGTCTGGGAATTAGGAAATCAAGATTCTAGAGTGGCCACTGCCCCTAAGTGTGTACACTTGAGCATGCCTCTTAACTTCACGGGCCCTCAGCCCTCTCATCTGGACAGGAAGAGACAGAACCATGAGGTCACGGTGTGGGGCCCTGGGTTTCACAATTCCAAAAACCAACAATCTGAAGTATTCAGACACAAATCTAATCTCTGATTTCTTCTGAAAGTCCAAAACCCTGGCTTCCTTAGGTCCACACTGTTACATGGTAAAACTGGCTGGAGTTGAGTAGGTAGTTCCTCTTTCAGGCTGGCACGGACTCTCTAGTTTGCCACAGTCCCACCCTTTCCTACTGTATCCCGACACTGAGGCCCAGTGTTAGTGCCATTCATCATGCTTTCATCGCTGTTTTATTATAGTAGAGAAATATTTTTCTAAGCTTTGTTTTTTTATCAAAAGTGAGAAAATGGAAGACAAAAAGAGATATTTTTCAAGAAAAATGAGAGAAAGCCTACATCTTTATGGAAATAAAAAATATTCCTTCAGATTTACTATCCATAAAATAGTGCATCTGTGTCATAGATAACCATTTAGCCCTCTTTAATCATATAGTTTCATTTGAGTTTGAGAACCCTGCTATGTGTGTTGGAAAAAATATCGAGGGGCTGGCCCAGTGGCATAGCAGTTAAGTTCATGTACTCTGCTTCTGTGGCCTGGAGTTTGCTGGTTTGGATCCCAGGTGCAGACCTATGTACCACTTATAGAGCCATGCTGTGGCAGGCATCCCACATACAAAGTAGAGGAAGATGGGCACAGATGTTAGCTCAGGGCCAATCTTCCTTAGCAAAAACAGAAGGCTGGTGGTGTATGTTAGCTCAGGGCTAACCTTCCTTAAAAACCAAAAAAAATCTAAGGAGGAAATTATCAGATTCACATTTTAGAAAGAGTACTCCAGGAGCATGTGAAAACTGGGTAAGAGAGGGAATGCTGGAGGAAAGAACAGCTGTTACAACAGAGTGGTGAAACGGTCTCAAGAAGAGTTGATAAAGGCCTGAACTGACATGTTTACAGTGGAGAAAAGAGGAGAGGATTGATTCAAGGAGGTAGAACTGTTAGAACTTAGGGAATCCAATGGATACTGGAAGTAGAATGACACTGGATTTTAGGAATGGTTGACTGGATGGATGGTGATTCCATTCACTGAGCTAGGGAATTAACAGAGAGAAAAAGTCTCGGGGAAAGGTGAGTTAGCATGGTACGACTCTACAGCAGGAGTTGGCAAACTATAGCCCATTGCCTATTTTGTACAACCCACGGTAAAAATGATTTTTACATTTATAAATGGTTGAATAAAAGCAAAAGAAGAATATATTTCATGGCGTGCAAATTATATGAAATTCAAATTTCAGTATCCATAAATATTTACCAGAACACAACTCATTTCTTTATGTATTGTCTGTAGTGTGTCCACAGGACAACGGCAGAGTTGAATAGCTGACACAGAAACCATATGTGGTACGGTCATCACTTTACACTGCTGCCTGATGACACTACAATTTGCAGTGACACAGTTATGACTGTCCAGTGTTTTAAGTACCATGTGTATTGTCATACCACAACATTTCATTTTGACCATAATGTCAAAACAAGAAGAGAAAAGTGTACTTTCAAATGTCATGCTTTTAAGGTACGTAAAGTAGTGTGTGGATTATTTTGTTATTGAATTAGATGGCAAACTACTGTATCATACCATGAGATCACAGCCATGCCACAGAAATACAACACACACCTATATTACCAGACAAAGCATTCCTCATATTCACAATTCATAGGAAAATAATCATCAGAGAAATTAGAAAATAAAAATGAAGTATCTCATCACAGAATTTCTTCACAAAAATAAAAAATGAAAATGAAGCTGCAAACAAAGTAAGTTTCTGAGTGGTTCTTTTGTTAACCAGGGAAAGCTGTTTATTCATGGTGAGTCAACTAAACCATATTTTGACCACAGCAACCAAAGAAATATTTTCAGAGGGGGAAAACCAAACTTGTTTAAGAGCCTTCAGTGCAGGGAGAATAGCTACTTGAAGAGGTGAGGACACAGGGAGCAACATCAATATTCAATTAAAAAACAAGGCAAATGATTTTGAGAGGTTTTCCTTGATTCTTGATGAGTTGACAGATATTAGTGATATGTGTTATTTTCGAAAAATCAATGCTGAGTATGAAATGACTTAAGAATTAGCTTTTATGAAGAGTCTGCAAAGAATAACAACAGGCAAGAATATTTTCAAAGTTGAGAAAACATCAAATCAGTACAACCTGAAGAGGAATCCGCTAAGATGTGTTACAAGTGACAGTGGTAAAAACATGTGAGGAACAGAAAAAGGCTTAGTTGAACAAACTTACCAAATTTGTGAAAAGGTAAAGCGTTTAAAGCCTATGGTTCTTTATTATGTATTCATTAGTAGGCATTTTATAGGGAAAATATTTTAAACTATTATGTATTATTGAACTAGGAGTATCAACTTCATTCTCTCTCACAGATGTAACCATCATCAGTTCTGTGCACTTTGATAAGAAATAGAAGTTGAATATCCTGATTTGCCTAAACACACAGCAGTTTAATGGCTTAGCAGTTGTACAGTTTTACTGTGATTTTTTGAGCTCAAGGGTGAGACGGAAATTTCTGAGCAAAAAAAAATGCCTTCAACCACTCTTATCAAACAATGAATGGCTTTGGAAGTTAGATTTTGCTGCAGATTTGATAATGTTTTCTAGAATTTGACCTGAAAATCAAGGCAAAAAAGTGCTTATATGCAAAACCTATACTGTTAGGTCATTTTGACAATATTGTTCAAATCACAAGTAGTAATCAATCTGCTTTATACACTTCTTGTGCTATCAAAAGTTAAAACAAGAAGATCTCTATGCATACACAAATTTGCAAAAGATATATTTTGCAAGATCAAACTACAGTTCTATCAGTGTTTTGCTGACCTCACTGCAAGTGCAAAAGAAACTTCCATATATCAAAATCCATTTACCTATACAACTGAGGAACTTCCACCTAACTTTCAATTGGAAGTGGTTAATCTGCAATGTAGCAGCATACTAAGGGGCAAATATCAAGAGAAGAATCTAAAAGAATTCTATAAACGCCTTCCATACAGTGAATATGCTCATTAAAATCACGTGCCCAAGGACTGACAGCAGTATTTGGCAGTACCTATCTGTCTCCAATCATGTTTCAAAAACAAAATCCATAAAATCACATTACAAATCTGCATTAACAAATGAACACCTGCAATCAATTTCGATGACAGGGTGAATCTGAATCCCAATTAAGTGAAATGCTATCTCAAAAAAAGAATTACAATCTTTTCATTAGTAGACTTGTGTTACAATAAATTATGTTCAATTAATGTTATATTTTGAATTTTGTCAATAAAAAATTTGTGGACATTTCTTTTCTCTCATCATATGTACTTTCTCTTTATTTATGTAATAACTTTGATTTTGCCTCTTGGCCTGCAAAGCCTAAAATACTTCCCATCTGGTCCTTTATGTAACAAGTTTGCAGACCTCTGCTCTGTGGTGGTGCTATTCAAAGTGCAGCAGCATCCAGGAATGTCTTGACAACACAAATTATTGGTCCACCCTACACCTACTGAATCAGAATTTCTGAGGGGGTGCCGAGGATTTTTTGAACAAGCTCTCTGGGTGATTCCTCTACAAGGTAAAGTTTGAGAACCACTGCTCTAAAACAGGATTTTAGAAACTTAGTTCTGTCCCCTTGGATAAATTATTTAATTCTTTAAGTCAGTAAAATGCAGATAGTGTCACCCACTTCATAGAATTGTTAAAAGGATTAAAATTAAATTTTAAAAATATGAAAAAAAAGTAAAGCTAAACATAACTGACACCAATAATTCTTAATAAATGGTAATTACTAATTCAATGGGAGACTGGAGTTCCATTGTACCAGCTCATGTGATATGATTATTAAATTTTCAGGAATTTTATGGGGTAGTTAATAAAATAGCCATTATTGAAAATTAAATATATACACTTAAAATTAAATATGTTATATTAAAACAAACATATTAATACTCAAATTCATCACTACTTAATTATTATATTTTACTATTATGTGTGCTCATGAGCTTATTATGCCTATATGGTGAATATACCACATAACGGTATGCTTCATCACCTCTCTTCCTAACTATGTATTCATAGGAAATCAAGAACCACAACAAATCAGGGCATTTTGGGAGATGGGCTTTTGGTTTAACATTTACCAGCACATATGGGTTACCATTATTAAAAATTACACAATGAATTCAGTTTTGAACTTAATAAGTTGGAATTAACTATGAATATAGAGTATCTAATAATCTACTAGACACAAAGATATGGCCCATATATATACATATATATTTAGAGACCAACAGCATATAGATATTAAGTGAAACTATAAACATGGACAAGAGTGAGCAAAAACAGCCCTGAGAGGAGAGGGCAGATACTGAGCCCATCCAGAAAAAATTCATATTGTGAACAAACAAATCAAGACTTTGGAGTTTATAAGTACAGCCAATCATGGCTAGGAGCTCAATTTAACTACTTCCGTTGATCACTATCCTAATTCTCAGTTTTAACTCCTGGAATGCTTCTAGCAACAAGACTTGTACAAATTATGCACTGAGAGAATTACAGTACTCTGTAATTTGAATCCAGCACCCATATCTTAGCCAGCATGGGTAACGGTATTTCAGGCCATCTATTTAGACAAAGCTAACAAGTTGGTTCAAATCCTGAAGTTGCTACCTTAAGTAGCTATTACCTTTGAACAT
Organism: Equus quagga; assembly: GCF_021613505.1. Taxonomy (NCBI): domain Eukaryota; kingdom Metazoa; phylum Chordata; class Mammalia; order Perissodactyla; family Equidae; genus Equus; species Equus quagga. The sequence continues at coordinate 77,044,870 of NC_060269.1, forward strand.
CAAATAAAAACAAGTTATTAAGGGATGATTATAACATATTTAAGACATCAATGATACTGAAGATATTTCACAGTTTGAAAGAATCACAGAATTTTGAGAACCAAAACAGACTTAATAACCTAATCTGATATCTTCATTTATTATTGCTCTTCTCTCTGCCAAGTTAAACCTCTAGGAAAGTATTTTAAATTAAATTTTTTCCTTATCAGTTATCTGAACATTGGTTATCTAAAATTAACATGGAGTTCCCACAGGAGTGGATCTTCCTTCTCCATCCCTCCTGATCTCCATGAGTGGGTATTAAAAAAATTTAAGTAATTCTTATGGCTTTTGCGGTGCCACCAATAACTCCAGAATTGCCAAGTTCATATTCAGATGATCTGGAATCACTGGAGAGAGTAATCACGCCACTTCTCCAAAGGCACCTACAAGCTCTAAGAGTGCACTATGAAAGTAAAAACTCCCTATGGTTCCTAAAATGAAGTAAGCCTATTACCACTTTCCAAACAGTAGTACTATAGACTTCAGAATATGACTCTACTAAAGATAACGAGTTTAGCCCTTGCCCCATATGAAAAACAATGGGTATATACAAAATAGATATAATGCCAACAATAAGAAAAATTATTCAACTAGTCAATCTAACATCTATGCTCCTTTAAAATAATAAATTTTAGTGATTACTAGCTTACAAAAATATTTTAGTGCTCTACCTTGACTTGCAAAGAGCAAGTAAAAGTGCTATTTTTTACTATTTATCCATGAAACCATTCCCAGACCTAGCAATACAAGGAAAAAAAAGAAGACTTATCTATAATACTGATACATATTTACAGAGAAAAAGAAAACTCCAGGAATTAAAAGTATAATTAGAGGCATACATATAATTCCAAATTCACAAAGACTAATAGTAAATAAAAAGTGATAAAAGCATTTATCAGTAATGAGTATTCTTTATGAAAAATGCCATGTAAAATTAGAAAACCATTTCTAAACTCACTGTGCATGACAGATATCGCAACAATAAAAAGTGTACTGTAGTAAGTCATAAGGACATAAAAAAATGGAATGTCAAAGAAATGTGAAGCACTATGGTGAGATTACAAATTATTCTCAGGCAAGAAAATAACATGTCATTCCATGTAAAGTGCAACATTTTAAAAATGTTTAAAGAAACCTATGCTTACTTAAAGATCTTTAAACACAGCAGGGAATACAGCATGACTATACGGAGTGAAGTCCTTACTCATTATCCACTTCGCCTTTACAAGTACCTCCACGTCTACCATACCTCTTAAAGTGCTTTTTCGAAAGTATACTAAGTAATATACTAACCAAACCACATCAACTTGGAGATTTTTCTCAGTCCTTGTCTGTGCTCTGAAGCAACAGCCATTACTGACCATCCACTCTTTCTTAAAACTGACCATACAACAATTCTAGTCTTTCACTCCTACCTACTTCTTTTTCAGTGTCAAATCATCCCATTCCTTTCCTCTAACTGAAATATTCTCTAATTTATCATCTAATTCATCCTACACTCAACTGAGAGATTAATTTTCCTAAACCACAGATGTGATCCATCACTTAACTCCGAAAATGTTTAATAGTCTCTTAATAGACAAGTCCAATAACTTCTTCAGCTTGTCATTTAAGGTCCTCTGCTATCTAGTCCTTATCTATTCATACTTTTTCATCTCTGTCACCCACTATTTCCATACCTTTTGCTCCAGACAACATGGCTATTTAATTATATCCTGAAACTCCTTGAATGGTCTCTATTTTCATTTATGTCTCTCCCCCAACTCCCATCCTGATTAACAGTCTCTATTCATTTCTACCTTTCAGAAGTTTAACCAGTCTTTGGTTCAAATATCATTTTTCTAAAACCTTCTCTCCAGCCTCTGAATCTATATGTAAAAAGCCTTTTATATCACTTGTACTTCATTTCTATTATAGTTATCTGCGTATGTGTCATATCCCTATTAAAATAAGAAGCAACTTGAAATATGAATGTCTTATTCATCTTTGTCCTCCCACAGTATAGTGCACATGATTGATACTCAATAAATATATGTTGAATTTATAATAAAAATATACATAAAATAATAGCCATGGTCCATAAGATTATACAGGAAGTTTCCTTCACTTTCTTATGAAGAAAAATCATTGTCAGAAGAATATCTTTTTAAAAAAATCACCTTATTTATTTCTTCAAAAGCCATTAAAATGTGATTTTTTTCCTACCGTTAATCAGTATACCCCTTATGTATATATGAATTGTTATAATAACTTCCTTGGCTCAGAATATAAAATTGCTTTCCAAGGTTTCAATTTTACATTATTCTGTGTTCCTACTGATCACACACTAACCCGCCTTTCCATTGAAAACAGCAGTGCAGAAGGAAATAGCTTGCCTGGAGGCTGCCCCAAAACCCATACCTCGGAGACAACCCAACTTTTTTTTAGAGAGAAGAGTAGTCATAGTATAATTATACTTCTCTGTTCCTGCTTCTCCACGCCTCCATTGCAACTACCAACCCAAACGTTTGTTCAGAGCCCATACTTTCAGGTTCACAAGCTGAAAATAATAGACAGGTTTTAAGTTCAACAAGTAATTCACCAAAGATCTACTGAATCCCTACTATGTGGAAAGCACGGTGGGGAACTCAAAACTTAACCTGACATAATGTTCATCTTCTGGAACTCACGATTAAATGCACAACACACACACATAAACAACTCCATTATAAGACAGATTATGTAAGTGCTAAAAAGCTTCCAACAAGGTACAGATAGAGAGCTGTGAGGAGAGATTAATTTACTCAGAGTGTATCTGAGAAGCTTCAAATGAGAGATGGGTTTCTATTTGGCCTTTTTCTGAAATCAAGCAGGAACATTCAAGATTTTCAAGATTAATTATTTTTAAGTAAATAATCTCATTAGAAGTATTTTTACTCACTAATATTGCAACAGAATTGGATTTTTTCCTACTGAAAATGTACTGATTCAACATGAAAGTTAAAATTTTAGTTAGATTTTTTTAGCTCACTTTAAAGCATGGGGAAATGTATTTTACCAGCCAAACTTACGGCCTATAATTAAGAAGAAAATTTTTGTATGTTCAAGGGAAAGATACAATGTGTCCAATAACTTGAATTAGTATTTTTTAAAATTCTACTCTTAGAGAAAGGCTAGGTACAGACCAATGGGCCATCCAATTTTTACAGAAATTTGTTCAGCATACCAAAAGTACATTAAAAAGGAGGAAAAAACTGAACTGAAAATAGAATTCAGGGCCCTGGATTCATTTTTCATATCTACCACCTCCTCCCGCAGCTCTAGCCTCTTCTCAACAAATGGCCAAAGGTTTGAATCAGAGCTTGAAGCGTCTGCTTTTCAAGTAAGCTCCATCGACACCATTTCCAGCTTTAGATACTTCCTTCAAGATTCTGAGTTGCCATGACCTAACTCAGGACGAGCTGAACACTGTATTGACAGATGAAAGGACCACTCATCTCAAGCTTAAAATAACTTGCACAGAAGGGGTGGGAAAAGCCCGAGCTGACAGACGCCAGTGAAGCACATTTTAAAAAGAGGAAATTATGATAGACAAGAGTGGAAGCAAACCGGGGAACGTAGAAGTACGGAATTCCAAATTGCTAGTATTTAAAAAAAACTTCCGGCTTTTAATTACATTACAGAATTAATAAGATATTTCTGTAATTACTGAACTTAACAGTTAAGCAATATATTATGAAAACATTTTAGGATAAATTATACGTACTTTTATAATACATACTTGCATTTAAATATCTCCTCCAAACCAACCTCTTAACTATAAATGCAAAGGAACTAAAATCAGATGATGCACATTTAGGCAGGGGAAGCTGGGAAAGAGTAACTAACATGTAAGTTGGGTACTGTGTCAGAGGGTGCCGTTTCCTGCCACAGCAGACAGGCGAAGGACCCAAGAAAGCGGGCTGAGCACGGGAATGTCGCACCCTGTAGTTGGCCAACGCTCCCTCGACAGCCAGCGGCTCTCTGCATCCCTCCTCGCGTTCCTCGTGGCCTCTGACAAGCCATCCTGTCACCGCGAGGCTGCCCGCTCTCCCCCAACGCAAATGATTTCCGTGCAGGTTGTAAGATCGCCCTCGCAAACTACTTGCTCACACTTGCCGCCCGGGACGAGCAGTCCCCACGACGGGGCCAGGTGGCCCTGGTGGGAAGTTCCGCGCAGCGGTCCCTCCCGCGGGCGGCCTCGGGAGGCGGCGGGGCAGCGAGGGAGCCGCGGGCCGGCTCCGCGGCCGGGCACCGGCGCGCAGGGAGAATGGAGGACGGGAGGCGGCGCGGCGCCCGCGGCCCGACCCCACCCGCGCCCCGGACCCTCCGGCCCGCGGACCGGGCGCGCGATCCGCGTGCGCCGACTCTCCCCAGGAAGAGCCGCCGTCTCGTACCCGTGGGTTTGAGAAATCCGGCAACTTTGCGCGAGAAATGCTTCCCCCCCCGCAACACACCGAGAGAGAGGAAAATGTCAGGCGATGACGGGGGAAGAAAGATGACTTACCCATGTTCACCCAGAGGGTGAGGAGCCGGCGGGGCGAGGCGAAGGTCTCCGGCGCGGGCGGCGCAGCCCGTGTCCTCCCTCCACCTCCGACTTTCCCGCAGCCAGGGAGGGACCCGCGGGGGGCGGCCGCC